>NC_091282.1:558211574-558514074 GCF_032444005.1 Ranitomeya imitator | reverse complement strand
AATGGTGCTCCCTCCCTTCTGAGCTCTGCCGTGCGCCCAAACAGTGGGTTACCCCCACATATGGGGCATCAGCGTACTCGGGATAAATTGGACAACAACTTCTGGGGTCCAATTTCTCTTGTTACCCTTGTGAAAATAAAAACTTGGGGGCTACAAAATCTTTTTTGTGAAAAAAAAAAATATTTTTTATTTTCACGACTCTGCATTCTAAACTTCTGTGAAGCACTTGGGCATTCAAAGTTCTCACCACACATCTAGATAAGTTCCTTGGGGGGTCTAGTTTCCAAAATGGGGTCACTTGTGGGGGGTTACTACAGTTTAGGTATATCAGGGGCTCTGCAATCGCAACATAATGCCCACAGACCATTCTATCAAAGTCTGCATTCCAAAAAGGCGCTCCTTCCCTTCCGAGCTCTGCCGTGCGCCCAAACAGTGGTTTACCCCCACATATGGCACATCAGCGTACTCGGGATAAATTGGACAACAACTATTGCAGTCCAATTTCTCCTGTTACCCTTGTGAAAATAAAAACTTGGGGGCTACAAAATCTTTTTTGTGAAAAAAAAAATATTTTTTATTTTCACGACTCTGCATTCTAAACTTCTGTGAAGCACTTGGGCATTCAAAGTTCTCACCACACATCTAGATAAGTTCCTTGGGGGGTCTAGTTTCCAAAATGGGGTCACTTGTGGAGGGTTTCTACTGGTTAGGTACATCAGGGGCTCTGCAAATGCAACATAATACCCGCAGACCATTCTATCAAAGTCTGCATTCCAAAACGGCGCTCCTTCCTTCCGAGCTCTGCCGTGCGCCCAAACAGTGGTTTACCCCCACATATGGGGTACCAGCATACTCAAGACAAATTGGACAACAACTTTTGGGGTCCAATTTCTCTTGTTACCCTTGTAAAAATAAAAACTTGGGGGCTACAATATCTTTTTTGTGGAAAAAAAAAATATTTTTTATTTTCACGGCTCTGCATTATAAACTTCTGTGAAGCACTTGGGCATTCAAGGTTCTCACCACACATCTAGATAAGTTCCATGGGGGGTCTAGTTTCCAAAATGGGGTCACTTGTGGGGGATTTCTACTGTTTAGGCACATCAGGGGCTCTCCAAACGCGACATGGCGTCCGATCTCAATTCCAGCCAATTCTACATTGAAAAAGTAAAACGGCACTCCTTCTCTTCCAAGCTCTGCGGTGCGCCCTAACAGTGGTTTACCCCCACATATTGGGTATCAGCGTACTCAGGAGAAATTGCACAACAACTTTTGTGGTCTAATTTCTCCTGTTACCCTTGTGAAAATAAAAATTTGTGGGCAAAAAGATCATTTTTGTAGAAAAAATGCGATTTTTTTTTTCACGGCTCTACGTTATAAACTTCTGTGAAGCACATGGGGGTTCAAAGTGCTCGCCACACATCTAGATAAGTTCCTTAAGGGGTCTAGTTTCCAAAATGGTGTCACTTGTGGGGGGTTTCCACTGTTTAGGCACATCAGGGGCTCTCCAAACGCTACATGGCGTCCAATCTCAATTCCAGCCAATTCTACATTGAAAAAGTAAAACGGCGCTCCTTCACTTCCAAGCTCTGCGGTGCGCCCAAACAGTGGTTTACCCTCACATATGGGGTATCGACGTATTCAGGAGAAATCGCACAACAACTTTTGTGGTCTAATTTCTCCTGTTACCCTTGTGAAAATAAGAATTTGTGGGCAAAAAGATCATTTTTGTGTAAACAAAAGCGATTTTTTTATTTTCACGGCTCTACGTTATAAACTTCTGTGAAGCACTTGGGGGTTCAAAGTGCTCGCCACACATCTAGATAAGTTCCTTAAGGGGTCTAGTTTCCAAAATGGTGTCACTTGTGGGGGGTTTCCACTGTTTAGGCACATCAGGGGCTCTCTAAACGTGACATGGCGTCCGATCTCAATTCCAGCCAATTCTGCATTGAAAAAGTCAAACGGCGCTCCTTCACTTCTAAGTTCTGCGGTGCGCCCTAACAGTGGTTTACCCCCAAATATGGGGTATTGGCGTATTCAGGAGAAATTGCATAATAAAATTTATGGTTACATTTCTGTTTTTACACTTGTGAAAATAAAAAAAAATGGTTCTGAATTAAGATGTTTGCAAAAAAAAGTTAAATGTTCATTTTTTCCTTCCACATTGTTTCAGTTCCTGTGAAGCACGTAAAGGGTTAATAAACTTCTTGAATGTGGTTTTGAGAACCTTGAGGGGTGTAGTTTTTAGAATGGTGTCACACTTCATTATTTTCTATCATATAGACCCCTCAAAATGACTTCAAATGTGATGTGGTCCCTAAAAAAAATGGTGTTGTAAAAATGAGAAATTGCTGGTCAACTTTTAACCCTTATAACTCCCTAACAAAAAAAAATTTTATTTCCAAAATTGTGCTGATGTAAAGTAGACATGTGGGAAATGTTATTTATTAACTATTTTTCGTGACATATCTCTCTGATTTAAGGGCATAAAAATACAAAGTTTGAAAATTGCAAAATTTTAAAAATTTTCGCCATATTTCCGTTTTTTTCATAAATAATCGCAAGTAATATCGAAGAAATGTTACCACTAACATGAAGTACAATATGTCACGAAAAAACAATCTCAGAATCAGCGGGATCCGTTGAAGAGTTCCAGAGTTATAACCTCATAAAGTGACAGTGGTCAGAATTGCAAAAATTGGCTCGGTCATTAAGTACCAAATTGGCTCTGTCACTAAGGGGTTAAATCCCAAATCTTGCTGATCCAGCGATGCGGGATTTCCGTTACAGACAGACAGACAGACGGGAGTACCTCTTAGACAATTATATATATAGATTTCAACAATAGGCGAGTAATATTATTTAGCAATTAGCTTTAAAAAAAAGATGTTTAGTATATGCTGGCACTGAGGAATATTATTTAGCTGTAAAAAGAAAGCGATTTAGTATATGCTGGTATGCAGGAATATTATATAGCTCCAAAAAAATGTGTTTAGTATGTGCTGGTACTGAGTAATATTATTATGCTCTAGAAAGAGCTGTTTTGTATATTACAATACAAAATATGAAACCCTGCCTCTCTCCCTAATCTCACAGTCTGTTCCTACACAGTACAACACAATGCAAACTAGCAAAGATCTGTAGCATGTACTTGCAACGATAACACCCATGTGCCCGCCTTTCCCTCTCCATCATATTAAATTGCTCCCTATGCTATCTCCACCTAATAAAGGACTTATTTTCACTCTCAGTAGCTCTTAAAAGTGCTTTTTGTAATGACAAACGCTCCCTATACACTGTTTTCACTCTCCCTATGCTCACACTATGTTCACACTGTTTCCAGTTGTAATGTGTGCAAGATGGCATCATCAGGGATTAAATATTTCCTATGACACTGTAAGGCCAGCCAATCACAGTAATGCCACACCAAAGATGGTGCCGGCATTACTGTCATTGGAAAGCAAGCCCACCATGTTCATTGGCTGCAAATGAAGCACCAAAGATGCTTTGCAGGTCACTCAAAGATACCGAGGCTAATAGCAAATTACTCGCCGAGTAACGAATAGCCCGAATACCGTACTATTCGTGCGAGTGCCGAATGTATTCCCTCATCACTAATAGTGATAGGACTTTTTGCATTGACTCATTTAAACTTCATTGAGGCTATTGGAAATGTATGCAAACTTTTATTTATGTCTTTTAACATCACTATATGCATTATCCCAGAATTGAAAAACATCCTAGAGGTTTTTGTCCACACCTTTGTATTGTACCTACACCGTGAACATTATTTCTATGCTGTACTGTGTGAATATTTACTGATGTAATTAAATTAGGTTGAAGTTGCCTCCAGAACTGGAAATTTCTGTAAAAATTGCAAAATTAGGATTTTTTGTTACAGATTTTGTGTTAGTGACCCTAAGTTTTCAGTTTCTCTTCTGATGGCAAAAAAGTGCCAGCCAGGCCAGTGTTCATTCAAATATGATATCTACAGTGTCTTCTAATGCTAGAGTTATAGATATGTTCATTGACAGTGATATTGTAAGGAGAAAGACCGGGCTGCGGGTACCTCTCCTGTGCCGCATGCGGAACTGTCGGGACTGTCTCCTCTGTTGTCCGAGGGAAAGAATAAGAGACCGGACAAATCTCGTCAACCAGAAGCAGGGGGCGTGGCAAAGCAGCAACGCATGCCGAAGCAGTCAGTTTGGGCGCGAACAGGCAGCACGCGGCAGGCTGAGCAGAGTGTTCCATCTCCTGAGCACTGACGCTGCAAAGAGCTTTGTGCCCACCCTGCTACCGGCGGGATCATTAAGAAGCAGGGTGTCGTGCGCTCCAGGACTTTGAGCACAGTGGGTATGCAGAGTAGAGAAGGCCAGGTAACGGACTTATACCTGCGGTCCTTCTTGCTGGTAAACTCTGACAGATCCACCTTGGACTGGAGAGACACTTTGGCCCTGTTTGATCCGGCCATAGTAACTCATGGACTAGGGGCTCAGCGGATGGTACCGGTCACCGACTGCTGCCACCAGAAGACAGACCATCATATAAAGGACCTTTCTTTGGACATCGTTACAGCCGTTGCTGACGCTGCAACCCTCTGTGGGATCATCTGTCGTGGAGGAGCACAAAGAACACGATAAGTTCTTTCTAAGAAGACTGTTCTTATTCTGCACTTATTGTACAGCACATTCCCCCCTTAACCATTTTTCTCCCTGTGATTAGTTATTCCCTTGTTAAATTAAACTGTTAAATTTGTTAATCCTTGCTCTGCCTTCTGTCTGTCACTGCATCCCGCAACCTGCTAACACTATTAACCCCTTCAGCCTCCAAGCTTGTTTTCACATTCATGACCAGGCCAAATTGTACAATTGTGAAAAGTGTCTCTTTATGAGGTAATAACTCTGGATCCCATTGATTCTGAGATTATTTTTTCGTGACATGTTGCCCATCATAATAGTGGTAAAATTCCTTCATTATGACTTGCGTTTATTTCTAAAAGAAATGGAAACTAGGCAAAAACGTTTAGTTTTTTTGCCTTTAAATCAGAGAGTTATATCACATCAGTATAATTTTTTAAACATAATTTTTTTACACTAATTTTTTAGGACGTTATAAGGGTTAAAAGTTGACCAACGGTTTCTCAGTTTTTTCAACAAAATTTACAAAACCATTTTTTTTTAGGGAGGACAATACATTTGAAGTGACTTTGAGGGGTCTATATGACAGAAAATACCCAAAAGTGACACCAGTCTAAAATCTGCACCACTCAAGGTGCTCAAAACCACATTAAAAAAAGTTTATTGACTCTTTAGATGCTACACAGAAACTTTTAGAATGTGGAGGGAAAAAATGAACATTTAACTTTTTGGCTATGTGCACACGTTGCGGATTAGGCTTTGGAATTTCTAGTGCGGATTCTGCCTCTCCTGGCAGAAAACGCACCTGCAGATTTGTCGCATTTTTTGTGCGGTTCCGCAGCGTTTTTTGTGCGTTTTTTGCTGCGGTTTTGTTGCGGATTTGCTGCGTTTTTTTTTACCCCTGCAGTTTTCTATAATGGAATGGGTACAAAAACGCTGCAGATTCACAAAAAAGAAGTGACATGCTACTTCTTATAGGCTATGTGCACACGTTGCGGATTCTCTGCGGATCTGCAGCGTTTTTTGCAGTGCAGAAACGTTGCAGATCTGCAATTGATTTACAGTACAATGTAAATCAATGAGAAAAAATAATGCTGTGCACATTTTGCAGAAAATCCGCTGCGGAAACGCTGCAGTTAAAAAAAAGTAGCATGTCACTTCATTTTTGTGAATCTGCAGCATTTTTGTACCCATTCCATTATAGAAAACCGCAGGGGTAAAAAATGCAGCAAATCTGCAAGAGAAAACGCAGCAAAAATGAACAAAAAACGATGCGGAACCGCACAAAAAACGCGACAAATCCGCAGATTCGTTTTCTGCCAGGAGAGGCAGAATCTGCACCAGAAATTCCTAAGCCTAATCCGAAACGTGTGCACATAGCCTTAAACCGCATTTCCGCAGCGGATTTTCCGCAAAATGTGCACGGCATTTTCTTTTCTCATTGATTTACATTGTACTGTAAATCAATTGCGGATCTGCAGCATTTCTGCAGCTCAAAAAACGCTGTGGATCCGCAGAGAATCCGCAACGTGTGCACATACCCTTTTTCACCAAAATTTTACTTGAAACACAATTTTTATTTTCATAAGGGTAACAGGAATAAATAGACCACAAAATATGTTGTGCGATTTCTCTTGAGGATGTCGATAAACCATATGTGGGGGAAAACCACTGTTTGGGCGCATGGCATGACATAGAAGGGAAGGAGCTTTTTGAATGCGAAATTTTCTGGAATAATTTACTGATGCCATGTCCTGTTTGGAGATAGCAGATGCCATGTTGTGATTGCAGAGCCTATGGAAAGAAAAAGGCATGTCGCCACCCTGACAAAGCCACTTAGGGTGGTGACACGCATCGGGTCTCTACACCACCTGCCTTAACTCCCTGCGGGTACTCATTGAACTATTGCACCACCCTTTACTATTGGGTATGGTTGGTGCTAACAGCCTTTTGTAACCATTTGTATGCATCTGTAGTTGGTTATTTAGCAGTTTATGCTTATTAGTGTATACAGCTCTTGAATGGAGCATATTTATGGACGGGGCCCTTTGCAAGCTTGCAAACCTGTAGACCCTCCTCTATTTTGTCTTTATATATCTTGTGTGGAACAGTTGGAGTTATTCAATACTGTGCCCACTGTCTTTGTCTACAGCTGTTGAAGATAAACACAGTATATATTTACATACAAATTGCTATTCTTAGCATTTTAACCCTCTAGGGGACTTGATATCTAGCTCTTTGGGTTCTTGAAATGCTGTTCATATAGATACCAATACTGTATATATAGTTTTGTACTTTGGGAGCATTTCAGGTGGTGGGCTCCATTATGAGCAGCTGGATAATATGTCATGTCACATGTGTGACTGACTACTTTTAAATGTTTTTAACATAATGTGTTGTGCATGTTCTTTTTGTGTCTAATAAAAATTAAGATTTTATGCTGATCTCATGCTTCCGGTGATCCCCTACATGATTTCCTTTGGGGTCAAAGACCTTGCCCTATCTTGGATCTCCTCATACCTTGCCAACCGCACATTTAGCGTTTCCTACTCCCATACTACCTCTTCATCTCGCCCCCTCTCTGTTGGAGTCCCCCAAGGCTCTGTCCTAGGACCCTTACTCTTCTCAATCTATACACTCGGCCTGGGACAACTCATAAGGTCCTATGGCTTCCAGTACCATCTATATGCCGACAACACTCAGATCTACCTCTCTGGCCCAGATTTCACCTCTCTGCTCTCTTGAATCCCAGAGTGTCTATCAGCCATATCCTCCTTCTTCTCCTCTCGCTTCCTCAAGCTCAATGTGGACAAATCTGAACTCATTATCTTTCCTCCATCATGCATATCTTCCCTACCTGATCTATCTATCAAAATAAATGAAATCACACTTTCCCATGTCCCCAAAATCCGCTGCCTCAGAGTAACCCTTGACTCTGCCCTGTCCTTCAAACCGCACATCCAAGTTCTCACCACCTCCTGTCGCCTCCAGCTCAAAAATATTTCCAGAATCCGTCCTTTCCTCAACCCACACTCTACCAAAATGCTTGTGCATGCCCTAATCATCTCCCGCCTCGACTACGGCAACATATTCCTCTGTGGCCTACCTTGTAACACTTTTGCACCCCTCCAGTCCATCCTTAACTCTGCTGCCCAACTAATTAATCTCTCTCCTCGCTACCCTCCTGCTTCACCTCTTTGCAAATCCCTTCACTGGCTCCCAATTTCCCAGCGTATCCAGTTTAAATTACTAACACTGACCTACAAAGCCATCCATAACCTTTCTCCTCCGTATATTTCCAAACTAATCTCTCAATATCTTCCCTCACATAATCTCCGGTCCTCCCAAGACCTCCTCCAAGCTTATTCGCTCCACACTCAATCGCCTCCAAGACTTCTCCCGAATATCACCCATCCTCTTGAATTCAGTGCCCCAACACATCCGGTTATCCACTACTTTTGGATCCTTCAAAAGTAACCTGAAAACCCACCTTTTCAAGGAAACTTACAGCCTGAAAAGACCACACGGCCACCTCAACACCATTGGAGCTACTGCAACCCTCGACCTACTGTCTCCTTCCCCATAATCCTGTAGAATGTAAGCCCGAAACGGCAGAGTCATCTCCCCTATGTACCAGTCTGTCATTGTTAGTTTTGTTTACTGTAAGTGATATTTGTATTTTGATGTAACCCCTTCTCATGTACAGCACCATGGAACTAATGGTGCTATATAAATAATAATAATAATAATATGATCTATTCCTTTGCCTTTTTCTTTACATAGTCATTTTAGTATAGGTTAGGTTGGATCCCTTTATAGCTGTGGTGCCCCCTCTTATATATGTGATTGCAGAGCATCTGATATGCCCAAAAAGTAGGAACCCTCAACAAGTGACCCCATTTTGGAAACTAGACCCCCCAAGGAATGCATCTAGATGTGTGATGAGCACCTTGAACCCCAGGTGCTTCACAGGAATTTATAACATTGATCTGTGAAAATAAAATAAAAAATCACATTTTTCCCACAAAAATGTGTTTTACCACCAAATTTTGTTTTATTGTGCCATTTCTCCTGAGTACGCCAATTCCCAATATTTGGAGGAAAACTACTGATTTTGGAAAATAGACCCCTCAAGGAATGTATCTATGTGTGTGATGAGCATCTTGAACCTACAGGTGCTTCAAAGAAGTTTATAAAGTTAAGAAGTAAGAATAAAAAAAAATCTAATTTGTTCCACAAAAATGTTATTTTAGCCCCAAATATACCCTATATGTGGTCTAAAACTACTTCTGAGTCACAGTGAAAAGCTTAGAAGGGAATAAGCACCATAAATAATAATAATAATAATATTGAAGTTCAGATTTTGTTGGAACAGTTTGAGGGTGTCATTTCACATTGTCAGAGCCCCTGAGGAGTTAGAACAGCAGAATCCCCAATAACAGACACCATTTTACAAACTATACCGCTCAATGAATTCCCCCTCCCAGCCTAAAGACATCAGCTCTCAGACACCCCAGAAAAGACACATCTTATGGCATCATGGCACGTAGAGTCGCTCTTCCCACTTACCCTGGTGCGGTGGCAAGCGGCGTGATAGTATCGGGGTTGATGTCACCTTTGTATTGTCAGGTCACATCAAGCCCAGAGGTTAGTAATGGAGAGGTGCCTATAGGACACCCCCATTACTAACCCCACAGTGATATTCTTTAAAAAAAACAGTCGTTTATGTGAAATAATGATGCAGACTCCTTTAATGAATCTACATTTACCAAAAACACATATACTCGCATTAACGCCTGATCCACTGAAGCCAATGTCTACTGTTGCAGAGTTAAAATAATAAGCAACCATATCCCTCACCTGTCCGCTGAGAAGATAATCCATTTGTCTAGCGACACGTCTAGCTCTGCTACATCTAGATGGCAGGCTGCATTGTTGCATGCTGCAACTATACAGCCTTCCATCCAGCAGAGACACTGAGTTATGCATGCTTGCTCAGCTCAGTGCTTTGCAGTGAACTGCTTTCTCTTCACTGATGTCACCAAAAGTGTTAAAGGTTTTCCCACAGCGCTCACACTGACATCAGTGAGTTGGACTGAGTTCATTGGCACGAAGGCAAGTGGGAAGAGCGAGGCTAAATTCCACCTTATGGATGCGCCTCTTCTGTGGCGGCTAAGAGCGGATGTTTTTAGTTTGGGAGGGGACCAATATCCGTGGCTGCTTCCAAGGCTATTAACCCTCCGTCAGGAACAACTGATCTGACAGGCGCAGCACTTTTAGTTTAATTTCTTCCTCCTCACCAGATTGTCAGGAAATCACCCACCCCCCAATACCTTCCTGAGTCATGATGCTTTGTGAAACCTGATATCACAGTTGTACTGCAGTGCAGAGCCTCAGGAGAGGAGATATAACTGTGCTGGATTACACAGGTCTGCAAAAAAAAAATTGTTCGAGAGTTGTTTTGGTTATTCCACGTAATCTTTATGTTTTTGAGTGCGCTGAATCAGAAAATGACCTCCGTTTTGTCATAGGACATCACATTTTCTGACATTTTAAAGTAACTATGTTAAATAAGACAATACCTCAAAATAAATGAAAATAGACTCATAAAATTAATTTTTTATTACAAATGTTTCATGAAAATCATTTTTTTAACTGCAATGAGCTCACTAACACACACTAAAATCGATTCTTCTTCCCTGTGAGGCTTCTCTTGGTACATTTACGCTTGTGATTAGCATCTGTAATGTCTCTCTGAAGCGTCCAACAGTAGTCTGCCATCATTGTAATGCTCCACCTTCCCTGGTATCTTCTTTCCATCTCTTTAATGTCCTGGTGGAATCGTTCACCTTGCACTTCACTCACAGCTCCCAAATTTTCAGGAAAGTTGTCAAGGTGGGAATGGAGGAAATGCACTTTCAAACTCATCAGGCAACCTAAAGCTTGAAATGCTTTCAGCATTCGTCCGACGATTTGTTTGTAGTCAGGGTCTTTGTTATTGCCTAAAAATTTCTCTACGACCTCTTTAAATGCAATCGACCCTTGAAGCATTCTCCATCTTTTGGAAGTGATTTTACGAATTGCTTCATCAATCCCAATTTGATGTGGAGAGGTGGTAGAAGAACTTTATGGGGAAGAACCAAAGTTTCTCGGAGAACATTTTTTTCACCAACTGTGAGCACCCTCGGCAGCCAATTGTTCTTGGTCCAGTGATTTTGTCGGTCTCGACTGTCCCATAGACACAGAAAACAAGGGTATTTGGTATACCCAGCTTGTTGCCCGAGCAGCATGCACAAGACTTTCAAATCCCCGCACACTTGCCAACCGTGGTCTTCGTATTTAAGTTTACGAAGAACCAATTCCAAGTTCTCGTAGGTTTCCTTGAGGTGTGCAGAATGACCTACAGGGATGGAAGCATAAAAACCGCCGGTGTGGAGTAAAACTGCTTTGAGACTTCTTTTTGAAGAATCTATAAAAAGACGCCATTGTGCTGAATCATATTGGATTTTGAATTGACCCATCAAACCTTCTACATCGATGCAATAAACCAACTTAACTTCCTGGGCAAAGTAAGGAACGAACTCATCTTCACGATGTCTGAACCATGAAAAAGACACTCCTGGCAACAATAAATTCTTGCTTTTGAGCCTTGAGCTGAGTAACTCAGCGGCATCTTTGGAAGATTCAAGTCTCTTACCAAATCATTCATCTCCTCCTGGGAAAACAATTTTGGTCTTGTATCATCTTCAAAGTCAGAACTTGATTCATCATCTGACTCCACCTTCATCGGAGCTAGTTATCTCTTCCAAGGTAGCAGGGGCCTTGGGTACTGGTATATCTGTGCCATGGGGGATGGGACGAATTGCTGAGTTAAAATTGGGGTATGAAATGGAATGCTTCCATTCTGAATTATACCCTTTCACATCGCATGAACAAAAGTAACAATCGTCACTATGGTTCTTTTGCTCTCGCCATACCATAGGAATCCCATAACGGAAAGCTTTTTTCTTACCCTTGAACCAATTTCGGAGGTCCTCAACACACCGTTTGCACACTTAATGAGGCGCCCAAGCTTTATCTTGATCTCCAAGCTTTAGTCCGAACTATGCGAAGTATACTTTTTTCACAAAGTCTGTAATATTCAGCTGTTGCTTCAACACTGTATATTCACCACAAATGTAACAGAAACTGTCAGGCGAATTAATACACTTCCGCTGAGCCATAATGCTAATTTTGGGAAACACAGTTGAATATGACGAGCTAGCACGAACTGAGATTAAAAAGTGTGAACAGGCGAGAACCAAGATAAAACAATTGAAAAAAGCCCGGGCATGTCAGAGCCCATTCGTTCAGCTTGCAACATGTTGATGCTGGTTTCATTAGCTCACTCTGAAAGTTCTTTTCTTTGAAAGTTATTTTTTTTTGGCATTGTATATCTTCAATGCATTGATGTGAATTAATTAATAGTAATTTTGACTTTCAAAACCCTAAGATAAAAAAAAAATCAAAAATTGAGAAAAATTTACTAAATTTGAAGAGAATTTTGCATTTTGTGGCAAATCCTGACGTCCATGATTTTTTTCAATATTTTTTTCGTTTTCAGCACACCAAAATACATGGAAATTAGATGAAAATAATCAAACAGCTTTTTAGTCGCAGACCTGTGTTATCAGACACATTGCTCCCAAGCACGCCACACTAAATAAGGTTGGTATTTTATGTTTTCAGTCATTACAATTGTTAATTTAGCTTGTTTTATGAATGGATAGTGCAAATGCTAGGAATGCTAAAACTGCAGCTGAATGACATTCTGAACTCTATTGTTACATACACAAATCAATATACAGACAAGTTCATCTACAACAGAATCATCAAGCCCGCAGATGAAATAGAACTGAGGGCTTTTTTGGATTATTATACCTTGCAGGAGCATATAGGGCAAATCGCCAAAGTTTGGACTAACTTTGGGGTATAGATGGTGATAGAATAGAAAAATTTGGCCTTGTGATGTGTTTTAAAAGATTCAAGATTCTAATTAGTTGCCTTCGGTTTGACGACAGAACTACCCGAACCAAACGTAAAACATAAGACCAGTTTGCTCCAGATCGCGATTCATTTAAATAATTTGTTGATAACTGTAAGAAAAGCTATTACCCTGGGGAGAATGTCACTATTGACGAAATGCTCCCTGGTTTTGGTGGCAGCTGTCTGCTTTTCCTCTGCTGGTTAAAAAAATATCAGGGGACCCCACATAATTTTTTTTCTGACAAGGGATTTATTTATTAAAAAAATATCTCTCTCTCTTTTTCTCTCACTGCTTTGGTGTATGCTGTCCCGTAATAAACCAGTGACTTTCCTAAGAAGCGTTCCTGTGTCTAATTCTGAAAGCAGTTGAGTGAGTCAACCCCTCACAATATACACTGCTCAAAAAAATAAAGGGAACACTAAAATCCCACATCATAGATATCAATGAATGAAATATACCAGTTATAAATCTTTATTCAATAAATAGTGGAATGTGTTGAGAACAATAAAACCTGAAAATGATCAACGTAAATCACAACTAATATCCCACGGAGGTCTGGAGTTGGAATGATGCTCAAAATCAAAGCGGAAAATGAAATAACAGGCTGATCCAACTTCAGAGGAAATGCCTCAAGACAAGGAAATGATGCTCAGTAGTGTGTGTGGCCTCCACGTGTCTGTATGACCTCCCTACAATGCCTGGGCATGCTCTTGAAGAGACGGCGGATGGTCTCCTGAGGCATCCCCTTCCAGAGCTGGACTAAAGCAGCCGCCAACTCCTGGACAGTCTGTGGTGCAACGTGATGTTGGTGGATGGTGCGAGACATGATGTCCCAGATGTGTTCAATAGGATTCAGGTCTGGGGAACGAGCGGGCCAGTCCATAGCTTCAATGCCTTCATCTTGCAGGAACTGCTGACACACTCCAGCCACATGAGGTCTGGCATTGTCCTGCATTAGGAAGAATCCAGGGCCAACCGCACCAGCATATGGTCTCATAAGGGGTCTGACGATCTCATCTCGGTACCTAATGGCAGTCAGGCTACCTCTGGTGAGCACATGGAGGGCTGTGCGGCCCTTCAAAGAAATGCCACCCCACACCACTACTGACCCACTGCCAAACCGGTCATGCTGAATGATATTGCAGGCAGCAGATTGCTCTCTGTCACGTCTGTCACATGTGCTCAGTGTGAACCTGCTTTCATCTGTGAAGAGCACAGGGCGCCAGTGGTGAATTTGCCAATCCCGGTGTTCTGAGTCAAATGCCAAGCATCCTGCACGGTGTTGGGCTGTGAGCACAACCCCATCTGTGGACGTCGGGCACGCAGACCATCCTCACGGAGTCTGTTTCTAACCATATGTGTAGACACATGCACATTTGTGGCATGCTGGAGATCATTTTGCAGTGCTCTGGCAGTGCTCCTCCTGTTCCTCCTTGCACAAAGTCGGAGGTAGCGGTCCTGCTGCTGTGATGTTGCCCTCCTACGGCCCCCTCCACGTCTCCTGGTGTACTGGCCTGTCTCCTGGCAACATCTCCAGCCTCTGGACACTACACTGACAGAGCAAACCTTCTTGCAACAGCTCACATTAATGTGCCATCCTGGATGAGCTGCACTACCTGATGCACTTGTGTGGGTTGCAGAGTCCGTCTCATGCTACCACGAGTGTGAAAGCACAACCAACATTCAAAAGTGACCAAAACATCAGCCAGAAAGCATTGGTACTGAGATGTGGTCTGTGGTCCCCACCTGCAGAACCACTCCATTATTGAGTGTGTCTTGATAATTGCCAATAATTTCCATCGGTTGTCTATTCCATTTGAATAACAGCATGTGAAATTGATTATCAATCACAGTTTGATTTCATAGAAGTTTGACTTACTTGGAGTTATATTCTGTTGTCTAAATGTTCCCTTTATTTTTTTGAGCAGTGTGTATAATCTTTAAGAGTATTTCTTTGGAAAACTATGTGTAAATTGTATAGAGAATTGCTCTATGTAAAAGTTCATGTTAACGTCGAATAGGTGTTAAAAATTGAATTGTACTCGCATGAAAATCGCATGACACTCGTCCCAATTTTCTGGACCGAAATCGGACCATTTTTTTCACTATGATGGGTATGATCCATAAATCTCCAAATGAAGTGATACAGAAGACACGCCTAACATATCCAATCACTATAATGAGGCAACAGAGTTACTCTACACTCCGTCTGGTCTCTGTTCAACGTTGTCCTTTTCAGAAGTGCACAAAACTGACCGTGCTTTTATGCATGGTTAATGAGACAGACACCCCGCCAGATCATAGGCCAGACAGCGTTTACAGTGCCTCAATCTGCCTGATTATAGGGCATCTTCTGTTGTTGGGTTACTTGAATCATGTATTTCAGAGAAATCCCAGTTTAAGCAGTCAACTCAGAGTGCAGGATAAATGTGCGTTGAGCCTTACTGCAATCTTTGGGAGACAGAATGAACAAATCAGTAGTAGGTTAAGAATTGGTCCTATATATTTTTTGTCATTCTCCGTGATAAGTGATTGAATTACTTTCTTCTTCTGGTCAGTGTGATTACAGCGATACCAGATTTACAGGGTGGGCCATTTATATGGATACACCTAAATAAAATGGGAATGGTTGGTGATATCAACTTCTTGTTTGTGGCACATTAGTATATGGGAGGGGAAAACTTTTCAAGATGGGTGGTGACCATGGTGACCATTTTGAAGTTGCCCATTTTAGATCCACATTTATTTTTTTCAATGGGAAGAGGGTCATGTGACACATCAAACTTATTGAGAATTTCACAAGAAAAACAATGGTGTGCATGGTTTTAACATAACTTTATTATTTCATGAGTTATTTCCAAGTTTATGAGCACTTATAAAATGTGTTCAAAGTACTGTCCATTGTGTTTGATTGTCAATGCAACCCTCTTCTCCCACTCTTGACACACTGATAGCAACACTGCTGAATAAATGCTAGCACAGGCTTCCAGTATCCGTTGTTTCCGATGCTGCACATCTCGTATCTTCACAGCATAGACAATTGCCTTCAGATGACCCCAAAGATAAAAGTCTAAGGGGGTCAGATCTGGAGACCTTGGTGGCCCACGACGACCAATCCACTTTCCATTAAACTGTTCATGTGGGAATGCTTGGACCTGACACCTAATATGGTGCGCACCACCACCAAGGTCTCCCGATCTGACCCCCTTAGACTTTTATCTTTGGGGTCATCTGAAGGCAATTGTCTATGCTGTGAAGATCCATATAAATTTAGAGGGTTAAACATCCAGGGGCATATGGGTGCATCCAAGATTGCGAAAGGGTTAAAGGGAATCTCTTAGCAGGTTTTTTCTACTTTATATGAGAGCAGCATAATGTAGGCAATGAGACTCTGAATATAATGATGTATTACTTAGATTACTGGGTACAGCCATTCTGACAAAATCAGAACTTTTAGATTTAGCAATGCAGCAGAGCTGAGGAAGCTGCCTCCGCACACACCAGGTCCTGTATTTACAATGTCTATAGAGCTGCTTATCATCGAAGGGGTGGAGTTGGACTTGGGCTCACTCCTGCTGTGTCCTATATAAGCTACTGGCTAAAACAATCATGGCAAGCAAACAAACCAGGAGGTTGATGAGAGTGGCATTTGAAAATCTGAAATCCGTCTTTTTACCCCTACAGCTCTTGTTGACAAATTCCATTTAAGTGGTATTTTAAAAGTTTTGTTATGATTTCTGTCATTTCCTGAGGGCTCCCTGCCCTATGTAATTTCTTGAGTGTGTACTCTGGTTTATTCTTGAAGTAACTCCATAGCAAAAAGTCTCCATGACAGTTAAAAAATAATTGTACTATAAAAATTCATATCACTTGTGACCAGCAGAGGGTGACATATGATCATTGTGAGGCTGATTCAGCAGCCTGTGGACTAGAACCTACAGAGCACTAATAGCCTTACTGCTGATATTTCCTGCAATGCCCTATGCAGACGAATACATAAATGTCTCCGAGAAATGATGTTTCCATAATCCCTTTAAATTACGTATGTAATGTGGAGTAAGTGTAAGAACATACTTACCGATTGCTGTTACCCCCCAGATTTACCAGTACTGCTTTGAACCTCTTCTGGTGCAAGCAATCACTCTTCAACTTTGCCTGGATCACGGATGGTAACGTGTGGAGAGGTAGCTGCAATGCCATCGTCGTTCATGTATATGGTTGTCTGACTGCGTCCCAATTTTGATTTAAGGTCATGTGTACCAGAACAGAATTGGAGCAGTGCTGAAAATTGGGATGTACATGTACATTAGAGAATGAAAAGTAGCTTTCTTCCTGGGATGCAAAGGATCAAATAATCCTATTGTAAAAAAAGACCACAGCCCCCTTCCTCCCCTAAAACATCAAAACATTTATGTATTTTTAAAGTCTCGGTAGTTGCAACCGAGCTGTTGTCCGGATTTGCTCTGACACTTTACAGACAAGAGTTGTCCCATTGCCAATGTGCTGTAGGGTGTAGGGTGCTTCAAACTCACTGCCTCCAGGCTTCTGTCCTAAGGAGCTGCCACACACAGTGCATGGGATACCAAGTTCTTTTCAACAGGCAAACATTTACTAGACAATCCAAGTTCAAAAGGTGGGCACAGGTGAGACAGAGCACAGCAGTCCCCCCTTTCTTTCTCCTTAGTATAACTCCTCTTTAGACCTGCCAGCCATTCGTCCTGGACTACCCCCAAGACCGCTGACTCCATCGGCCTCACGGATTAGTTATCCACTCCAGCAGTGCACCTAGGACTGGCCACCTGCCCCCCATATAATTCCACATCCAATGACCTTGTGATGTTGGAAGACCATGACATTGCTATTGGTTGATCCCACGAAGGGATGACCTCCCCCCCCCATTTTATACCTAACCTTCAGTTATTTCGTCCCCAAACCCCCCACCAAATAACGACAGACTCTGATCTTGGATTATAATTGGCCACAGTGGCCTTTATTATAACATACAACAAGAATAAATGACATAGGGGAGGAGTCCTTGAAGCTCCAAACTGGTGGTTAACCATAACAGGGAGTGGACAGAAACATACCATATATTTACTCCCAGCCGTAACCACCCAGGCTCGGAAGCACCAAACTACCCCGAAGGGTTAACCATGTCCACTTTTAACCTGGGGATCCGGCCCACCGTTGCCAAGATCCCCCCCAGAACCACCAGACCCGAAAAACAAGTTTCCACCCACTGAAGGATCCGTACCCCGACGGATCCCCCAGGCCAATTTATCACCAACTTCAAGGACCCCTCCCACCGCCTCGAGCCACTATGACCCAAAACAATTAAACGAAAATGCAACAATACAAAACACGATAAAACAAGGGCGGGCGGGCGGGATCTCCTCGGTGCTCCAGAGCGGGAACTGGTAAGCCCCACCCCCACCCATACCTTATAAACCCCTGCCACATACTTAACCCCACCTCCCCTAATTAACCCCTTCCCCTACTATCTCTCCCTCCCAAACCCCTGTCATGACGGCCTGCACGTACGCCGTCTGCGGGGGGGGGTGGGACGGCTCGCTCCGGCCTGCTCTTGACATTGCTATTGGTCGATCCCACGAAGGGATGACCTCCCCCCCCCCCCCATTTTATACCTAACCTTCAGTTATTTCGTCCCCAAACCCCCCACCAAATAACGACAGACTTTGATCTTGGATTATAATTGGCCACAGTGGCCTTTATTATAACATACAACAAGAATAAATGACATAGGGGAGGAGTCCTTGAAGCTCCAAACTGGTGGTTAACCATAACAGGGAGTGGACAGAAACATACCATATATTTACTCCCAGCCGTAACCACCCAGGCTCGGAAGCACCAAACTACCCCGAAGGGTTAACCATGTCCACTTTTAACCTGGGGATCCGGCCCACCGTTGCCAAGATCCCCCCCAGAACCACCAGATCCGAAAAACAAGTTTCCACCCACTGAAGGATCCGTACCCCGACGGATCCCCCAGGCCAATTTATCACCAACTTCAAGGACCCCTCCCACCGCCACAACGAGGGTATTTAAATACCTTAAATACCCGAGACCCCACCACACTTCACCGCTATTGCCCTTTCAATACCGTTTTGTAAATCCAAAGCCCATAAGTCCGTGCCCACAGCGTTCAGGTGAACACCATCACCCAGAAGGAAGTCCACTCCACCCTGTTCCAGTTCCAAATGACGGACAAACAAACCTCCATTCTTTACCACAAACTTGGCAACCGCCCGATTAACCTTAATCCTGGCTTTATTGACCTTATCCGCAGATCTGGCGTGCCTCCAACATCTCCTTGGAACAATGTCTGACCAAACCACCAACACATCACCAAAAGACGCCCACAATCTGAGAAGGTCATGTTTTATATCCCTTATCAGCTCCAGACAGGGGCGAATCCCCAAATCGTTTCCTCCAACGTGCAACACCAAAATGTCTGGAATTCTATCTAGACGAGCATTGTTATGCACTTCTTTCAAGACCTCATTCCAGCCCAATCCCCGAAAGCCCAACCATCTGACCACAGCCACCTCTTTGGAGAACCCGAGCTGTCGACCGTCGCGCCGAACGTCCGCCCGTCTCGCGCCCCAATACACGTACGAGTGGCCGACGATCCAAATCAACAGGGGATTGGAACCTGAAAAATACATAACAACTTAAATCCACAACCGTACTTCAAACACAACATCGAGAAAAAACACCATCTTCCCCTCAACCCCCATTTAAGGTCTCACGTAGCTCTTATATCGCCTCGACTCCCATCTCCCAATTCGTTGCACCACTTCAGGTGCTAAACCTCCTAAAGCCGCCTCAGTCGCGGCCCCAATTCGGAAGGAGTGAGAAGCAAATCGAGAAGCATCTAATCCCAACTCCACTAGAGCCCGTCTAAGCACCGCCACAAATTGAAACTTGGACAAAAAGGACCCATTTTCATGACACAACAAAGGACCCTCCTTAGACGGCTGAAAACAACTAAAGGCCTCCCAGCAACCAACAGGACACATGAGCGAACCCACAACAGAGCCCAAAACCACACGTTTGCCTCTGCCCTCCTGATCAGTCTTCGATCTACGCAACCAAAATTGTAAACCCCTTTCTGTCAACACCACATCCCTAGCCAAAAGCCCCCCTTGCACGTACGTGCTAGGCGACACGATCTCACTCACCCGCAGCGCGCCAAAAAATGCCAGCAAAAATGCTAAACGGAAAAGAGCCACTTCAAAGTCAGATGTGCAAATCTCGCTGAGCTTCACACCTACTCGTTCCAGCAAGCCAAAGGAAATCGGGCGCCTTAGATCACCCTTACTCGCCCTCCTTCTAAATCCTTTCACCGCTTGCCTTACTAAAAATAACTTCGTTAAATCCCGTAAACCTCTAAGCTGAAAACCAAAAGCCAAAGCCGACCGAATCCTCTCTACTTTAGACGCTGACCAACCGTCATCGGCACCACGTCTCAACCACAACAACAGGGCCCCTACCTGATCGTCACCCATGCTCTCCACCCCACAAGACACCAACCAGGACTCCCAATCGCACCACACCGACCGGTATGCTGCCCACGTGCTGGGTGCCAAAGACGCCTGAATCAAAGGTCCTGCAGCCCGGATACCACGTTCCAGAGTTCCTGCGGGCAATCCCGACCCGTCTCCTCCGCCTCCGGAGCCAAAGCACGGAAACGCTCCCACTGAAACCGAGACAAAGAGTCAGCGATGGAGTTCTCAACACCAGGCACGTGTGTTGCCGAAACATAAGCATTAATAGACAAGCAGAACAAAACTAACTGCCGCAGAACCCGAATAACTGGAGGGGACGATGCCGTCAAACTGTTGATAACACAGACGACTGTCATGTTGTCGCAATTAAACCGTACCCGGCGATTGCGCAAATCCTCTTTCCACCGATAAACCGCCACCAAAATGGGAAAAATCTCCAATAAAGTCACGTTTTTTACCAGCCCGGAACCGAACCAGTCGTCCGGCCACCTGGAGGCACACCATCGACCACCAAAAACGGCGCCAAAACCAATCCCACCCGACGCATCCGTGAACAACTCCAAATCATGATTGCCGACCACCTCCTCCATCAAAAGCGATCGACCATTGTACCGTGCCAAAAAACTATCCCACACCTCCAAATCCGCTTTGTGCTCACTGGATAAGCGCACGAAATGATGGGGAGCCTTCACCCCCGCCGTAGCACCTGCGAGCCTCCGGGAAAACACTCTCCCCATTGGGATAATTCTGCACGCAAAGTTCAATTTGCCAAGAAGAGACTGAACTTCCCGCAGAGGCAACTTCTTCAAGCGACGCGCTCGAGAAAACCTCGCTTTTCAAACCGACCACCTTCTCCTCGGGTAACCGAAACTCCCACGCTACCGTGTCAATGACAATGCCTAAAAATGAAATACACGTACTGGGCCCCTCCGTTTTCTCTGGCGCCAGCGGAACACCGAACCGCTTGGCCACCCAAATCACAGTCTGTAACGCCATTTCACAACAACTAGATTGAGCAGGTCCAATACACAAAAAATCATCCAAATAATGGATGATGTAATCCAAACCAGACACCTCCCGAACGACCCACTCCAAAAACGAACTAAAGGCCTCAAAATAAGCGCAGGACAACGAACAACCCATCGGCAAACATCTGTCAACATAAAACCCTTGGTCCCAGTAACAACCTAACAATCTAACGCTGTCCGGATGGACAGGAAGTAACCGAAACGCTGATTCAATATCTGTCTTAGCCAACAATGCTCCCTTGCCGCATCTACGAACCAAACGCGTAGCCTCATCGAAAGACGTATAAACCACAGAACAAAGCTCCGGATCTATTCCGTCATTCACAGATCGCCCCTTAGGGTAAGACAACTGATGAATTAACTTAAACTTGTTAGGCTCTTTCTTTGGAACCACACCCAACGGGGAAATAACCAAATCTTCCAGGGGTGGAGTGGGAAAAGGACCAGCCATCCTACCCAACGCCACTTCCTTGCTCAACTTTTCCGACACTACCGCCGCGTGTAGCACAGCCAACTTCAGATTCCTTACAACTTGTGGAATACTAAACGCAGGGGCCGGAATCCGAAAACCATCCCGAAAGCCCGAAAACAACAGCTCCGCCTTCGGCCTGTCTGGAAACCTATCTAGAAAGGGGGCCATCTCGTCCAGCCTCACCGGCGTCACCCCCTTTTGGATTCCCGTCAGGCTTAGCCTTCTTTTTGAAGCATTTCGTGGCCCCATGGGAGGATCCACTGCAATGCGAGCACACGTGCTTGAATTTACAGGTAGCCCCAAATTTGCACTGGCCGTCGTTAAACTGCCAGCACAGGCCGTGTCTCTGGCTCGCTTGGCCAGACTGACTACCCGATCCTGAACTGCCGTGTGCTGAGGTCTGGCCGGCGTTTCCGGCCCCCCCTTGAAAGGAGTGACCAAACTTTGTGGGCGCCATCACTCGCAACCACAGACCAATGTCCTTCTGATCCCACCGGATCGCCGGACGAACCGCCTTCCGCTGCCTAAACTGCTCATCGTACCGGAGCCAAGCCTGACCCCCGTACGCCCTGTGCGCCTCGCCTATCGAATCCATGTAACAGAAGAGCGCCGAACAATTTTCCGGCGCCTTCTCACCCACAATGCTAGCCAAAATTGCAAACGCTTGCAGCCAGTTCACAAAAGTCTGCGGAATGAGGCGCCACCTCCGTTTTTCTTCATCCTCCTTCTTACTGTCCTCTTTTTTGCTCTTATCTAAATTGAACTTTTCTAAGGGAAGAAGCGAAAAAATTTCTACGTACTCATCTTTCCATATCTTCTCCCTTACTTCCTTCTTCAAATGGGCCCCAAGCGGCCCCTCAAAACATACGAAAACCTCGCCCCGTGTTTTGTCATCTAAATGAATCCCGCCTTCCTTCTCCTTTTCAGTCTGCACCGACACCGACACCGGGACACTTGAACTGCTGGGTGCCAACCCACCCATCCCAGATGCCCCTATACCCACATCCGCAGCACCAACCCACGCAGCCAACGGGGACGGCACCGACCTAACGCCACCCAACCTTGCGAGCAACTCACGGACGCTAGACAATAACTCACCTACCCCCTCGCTCCCCGGAACTGACCGGGACCCCGCCTGCTCCCCCCTAGCCCCTACCCCATCTGCCTGCCTATCCCCCACGACCGGGAAAAACAATCGTGTTTGTGACAAAACAGACATGGAATCTTGCTCACCCAGCTGCAGAGGAACGGAAGTCCCCCCAGCCGCGGACGTCCTGCTCATCCCGCTGTCCTCGGCTCCTGGTCCACTCCGTGAAGACCCGCGAGGTTGCGTCCTCCCTCGTGATGACGAACGTGATGATGTGGCCCCGTCTCGGCCCGACACTGGAGATCCTGATGCGGCCTGGTGGGAAGAGCTGCCCGGCACAAGCCCATCGTACCTTCCAGGCCCTGGTGACGCCCGACCAGTACTTCCTCTGGGTCTGTCTTGTAATCCGGTTGGAGCAACTGGAATGCTGGACGGGCCCGGCCTCACAGGGGAAGAAGCTGCGCTGCCGGCCGCTGCATAACCGGCTCTCCCCCGCTGTCTGGCCGTAATTCTTGTGCTGGACGGGCCCGGCCGCACAGGGGAAGAAGGGGCACTGCCGTCCGCTGCTGTACTAGCTCTCCCCCGCTGTCTGGCTGCAGAGACAGGAGCAGAACGTCCAGCAGCAGCTGCACTGCGGCGCCCCCCCGTGACGTCACCGGCGCTTCGCTCTCCAGCGCACGCAGACCCCGCCCCCTGGGCTGAGGGAGCAGGCCTAACCACCGCTGCAGGCCCCGTCGCTGCCTGAGTGTTCCTCCCGGACCGGGCCCTACTGGGACGCTTGGCGGCGGGCACTCGGTCCGGAGGGTCCCTGGAGGGACTTCTAAGCCGTCGCTGGGTATGAATTGGATCCGGGGACAGCCGTTGAGGAGGCCGCACGCGCCGGGAGGGCCGCTCACCACCGGTCGCCGTCTGTGCTCCTCGGCTGCCGCTGCCACCATCACCGCCGCTGCCGCAGCCCAGTATACTGGCCACCTGGGCCTCTATCCATCCTGGAGGCTGGCTCTCCGCTGCCGCCCGCAGCTGCTGTAGAATGCCCTCGATCCCGGACATGGCCTCTCTCTCCTTGGATCTCCTCGGTGCTCCAGAGCGGGAACTGGTAAGCCCCACCCCCACCCATACCTTATAAACCCCTGCCACATACTTAACCCCACCTCCCCTAATTAACCCCTTCCCCTACTATCTCTCCCTCCCAAACCCCTGTCATGACGGCCTGCACGTACGCCGTCTGCGGGGGGGTGGGACGGCTCGCTCCGGCCTGCTCTGGTTGGCATTTTAAGACTTGGCCCAAGCCCAAGGGTCCAAGCGCTCTTGGAATGTCAGGGAACTCTATTCGGTCTCCCACTGCCTCGAACGGTTGGCCCATGCTGCCCCTAGCAACCCACCGCACCTAAACTTAGCTTTTACTAGGCACTTTACTAACTGACACTGAACTAACTCTAATCAGGAAGTGACCCCTTTTTATCAGCACTAGTGCCCACCCGCTGGGTTAGTTCTATCCTTAACCATTTCCTATCTTACATACTAAATCTATTATCCTTATTCTATATCTTCTGCTGTCAAAATCTTATCCTATGCTATGCTCACATTATGCAATAACACTTTACATACTGTGCATCACCATAATACATTACACTGGATACAGATTTCTGTAACATATAAAACTGAATGACAGTATTCACATGGCGCATCTGTTGTCTTCGGGGGCAGGAGCAGGGTAAGGCTTGGTTCATATTGTGTTAATGTGACTGTGCTAACGGACAGCGTTGCACGGCGAAATTAACGCCGTGCAACGCGTCCGTTAGCGCGCCCATTAACAGCAATGGGGACGCGCATCACTAGCGCGTGCCATTTTCAGCACGCGCTGGCGATGTGCCGGTGTTTTGTGGCGCGCCGCGGACGCTGCTTGCAGCGTCCGCGGCGCGCCCGAGGTCCGTTCCCCGCTCTCGCAGATTGGAGATCTGCGAGAGCGGGGACGTTTAACGCGACCCCATAAAACAACATTGCGTTAGCGCAATCTGCTAGCGCTAGGCGCTAAACGGATTGCACTAACGCAATATGAACCTAGCCTAAGACACTCCACACTCCTAAATATTTGTCAGAAATTCGGTAACTATGAATATGTATAAGATGCACTGCAGACAGGGAGGTTATGTATAACTGGCATGTTTGTACTCATGGTCAGCTGGTTGTGAAGTGAACTGCAGTTGCCCATTTAACTGGAAACAATTAAAAAGGGCATAGTGCTAAAGCTGCCTGCGATGCCATTTGCTTTCAGGATTAGGAGGAACCGCAGATCAGACAGCAACTGATCATAAAATAATAACAGATACCTTTATTTTCTCTGTCCTGAATCTTCATTCACTGTGTTAAAAAATACTGACTGAATTTCTGAACAATTATGTAAGGGTGTGGACTGTATTGCCCCGTTCCTGCCCCTGAAGACAACAATTGTGAATATAGACTTAGTATATATTGTTATAAGATAATAACTGTAATTAGTTAAAAGGTGTAAAATAAGATAGTTAAATGTGTGGGACAAGCCCACAGTGGGAGGGGTTAATGCAAGTGAAAAGCAGTTCAGGTGCAGTGGGCTGTTAGGGCCAGAATGCACCAGTCGTACAAGGCAGTGGGAGGCCGAACTGATATCCCTTGCAGACATTCTGACATTGTCAGGAGCCCAAACCACAGTGTGGAGGCTGATGGGCGTATCATGTCCTGGCTCAGGAGAAGATGGATGTGGAACCATGTGAAGGGCAGGTGACTGTTCCCGGGTGTACTACAGAACTGGACAGGAGATCCTTGGGGCAGATGGAGTCAGTGGGCTTACGGATAGTTCGGGAGGAACTAATGATAGGGCTGAAGATGCGTTGTTCTAAGTAATTAAAGAATGTGAAGTGTTGTGTCCTATCCCACATGTTACAACCTGATAAACTTGAACTGACCAGTAAATGTTTGCTTGTTGCAATGAACTTGCCAGACTGTAACCGGACAGCAGTTTGGTCATGACTGCTGCTCTTGGCCACTTTATAATTACAGATGAAAATGAAGAAACGTGGAGCTGCTGGCTGCTGAGAAACATTTCAAATCCACCTATAATAGTGTACGCGATATTACAATCTTTTATATTTTCAGTTCTAAAAAAAATCCCTATTGACACATACGCCAGGACACTATGGGACAAAAAAACAAACAAAAAACACAGCAAAACCTATTTGCATTGTTCAAGGGTCAACGCAAAAATCTGGATATTGTTCACAAATTTCTGTCCGAAATGTCTTATTACCAGAGCTCAAATAAAACATGGAAAAAGTGCTATGGGTTGCATATATTAATACATTCAACATTCAATGAGCTAACAAAATGGCCGCCGTTTCATAGATATTTTATGGATAAGTTATTTAGGAATTAATATCTGTGACTGTCTATGGGTTTCTGTTGGTTAATGTCCCTGGTATTATAGACAAGGATGCTGCTAACTTAATTTATTTCTTTTTCTTCTACACAAATGCCAAATTAGAAATCCATTAATGAACCATATAGAGTTAATATCTTATTTGAAAAAAGGGTTAACATCTCATTTATAGGCGTAAAGGTGTTAAAATTTCTGGTGGCCTAGGGTGGTGAAGAAATTAAAAGGGTTGTCTGGCCTTAGGCCAGAAGTCTGCAGTCACTCTGTCATTGCAGGCTTGTGCTATCCTCACATCTCGTGCACTGCGTGCTGTGAGGAATCTCGGATGCTGAGAGCAGGCGGTCAAGTGACTGCAAGCATATGCCAAATTCTGACTAGACTGTGTCCAGCCTCACACAATACACTTGCATTCAGTGAGACCATGCATATCTACTTGAGGATATCTCGTAGTATGTGTGATGTGAGAATTCACAAGTCTGCAGTCACACAGAGTGACTGCAATCTTTTACCCTAAGGCCTGACAACCCCTTTAAATACTCCCTGAATAGGCCATTGGGCTGGCCATTAGCCTACAAATGCAAGAAGTTACATCCGTAGGCCGCAGTAAGACGGCCATGTAACACACTCAACAATCGCATCTCAATGCTTGGAATGGCTGGCGGCTCTCCCGACCCGAGCATGACAATATGTTTCCATGCAGCTGTTATTCTCTGGTCAGGAGAGCCGCCAGCCAAGCCGAGCATTGTGATGTGATCGTTGTCCATGTTATACAGCTGTCTGACTACGCCCTTAGGCAAAAGAATGCAACACAGGCGCAACATACGAATGCAGCCTTGAGGCCAAGCCGTTTATAGAGTTTCACCATGCTGTACAATACCCTCTGACTAGACTCTTGGGCTGTCCAGTAGTGCCCAAGTGAAGGTCACTACTACAACCACACAGGTTACACACCCTGGCTGCATTAACACATTGCAGCCATAGTGCATTTTTTAATTGCAAAACAAAGTATCGTTTTGGTGAGATTTTTCAAAATATGTTACAGTACTACTGCGATCACAGCACAGAAAAAACAAAATACAAAAAACACAATGCTGCCTCAATGTGTGAATGCAGCCATGAGGCCAGTCATCTACAGTGATAGATTAGTATCACCATGCAGTTGTGTTATATAGACGACATGCATAGCATCCTCATATTGGAGACTGAACAGCACAGATCACATGTAGTCAGGCACAATAAACAAATAACTGTTGGTAAACATCTTCTCAGCTGGCAGTTTTAATTGTTTTTAGCCCTGCACCTTTGACTTAACTACACTGCTCAAAAAAATAAAAAAAAATCTTAAACAACAGAATATAACTCCAAGTAAATCAAACTTCTGTGAAATCAAACTGTCCACTTAGGAAGCAACACTGTTTGACAATCAATTTCACATGCTGTTATGCAAATGGAATAGACAACAGATGGAAATTATTGGCAATTATCAAGACACCCTCAATAAAGGAGTGGTTCTATAAGTGGGGACCACAGACCACATCTCAGTACCAATGCTTTCTCGCTGATGTTTTGGTCACTTTTGAATGTTGGTTGTGCTTTCACACTCGTGGTAGCATGAGACTCTACAACCCACAAAAGTGGCTCAGGTAGTGCAGCTCATCCAGGATGGCACATCAATGTGAGCTGTGGCAAGAAGGTTTGCTCTGTCTGTCACCGTAGTGTCCAGAGGCTGGAAATGCTACCAGGAGACAGGCCAGTACACCAGGAGATGTAGAGGGGGCCATAAGAGGGCAACAACCCAGCAGTAGGACCGCTACCTCCGCCTTTGTGCAAGGAGGAACAGGAGGAGCACTGCCAGAGCCCTGCAAAATGATCTCCAGCAGGCCACAAATGTGCATGTGTCTGCACAAACAGTTAGAAACCAACTCCATGAGGATGGTCTGAGTGTCCGACGTTCACAGATGGGGGTTGTACACACAGCCCAACACCATGCAGGACACTTGGCATTTTTCACAGAACACCAGGATTGGCAAATTCGCCACTGGCGCCCTGTGCTCTTCACAGATGAAAGCAGGTTCACACTGAGCACGTGGCAGACGTGACAGAGCCTGGAGATGCCATGGAGAGCGATCTGCTGCCTGCAACATCCTTCAACATGACCGGTTTGGCAGTGGGTCAGTAATGGTGTGGGATGGCATTTCTTTGGAGGGCCGCACAGCCCTCCATGTGCTCACCAGAGGTAGCCTGACTGGCCATTAGGTACCGAGATGAGATCCTCAGACCCCTTGTGAGACCATATGCTGGTGCGGTTGGCACTGGGTTCCTCCTAATGCAGGACAATGCCAGACCTCATGTGGCTGGAGTGTGTCACCAGTCCTGCAAGATGAAGGCATTGAAGCTATGGACTGGCCCATCCGTTCCCTACACCTGAATCTGATTGAGCACATCTGGGACATCATGTCTCGCACCAGCCACCAATGTCACGCTGCACCACAGACTGTCCAGGAGTTGGCGGATGCTTTGGTCCAGGTCTGGGAGGAGATCCCTCAGTAGACCATCTGTTGCCTCATCAGGAGCATGCCAAGGCATTGTAAATTAGGGATGTCATACAGGCACATGGAGGCCACACACAATCCCGAGCATCTTTTCCTTGTCATGAGGCATTTCCACTGAAGTTGGACCTGCCTGTAATTTGATTTTCCACTTTGATTTTGAGTATCATTCCAAATCCAGACCTCTGTGGGATATTAGTTGCGATGTACATTTATAATTGTTGTTTAATTGTTCTGAACACTGGAATGTAATGTAATGAACAAAAATTTGCAACTGGAATATTTCATTCAGAGATATCTTGGATGGGGTATTTTCGTGTTTCCTTTATTTTTTGAGCAGTGTATATGCATGAACTATTATTAAGTTTGCTTATACCTGCATACTAAACTAAGTACAAGCTTGCCGAGTCTCGAGTCTCGGTGTTAGCCTTAAAGGGATCCTGACAACTGACACATGCTGGCCAATCATTAGGTAGCGAGTATGAGACCGAGGCTGCATGATTTTAGCTGCAAATATTTTACTCTGAAACTCTGCAATGTTTCATAGAAAATCATAATTTAAAAGGCGCTTTGAAAGTCCCAGTGGCCTCTCCACACCCACTGCCCTGGAGTGACAGGTCTCTCCCTCTGTGCGAGTATAGAGAGAGACCTGCCTGTCACTGGCAGCAGGCAGTGAGGAGCCACCGCGAACTGAGCTGCAAGAGAGACTTGATGGACAGGCAGGTTCCCGGCGACTTCTACCTGCTTTCTATAAAGCTATGATTTTCTCTGAAATGCCACAGCGTTTTATGGCTGAAATCAGGCAACCATTGTCTGATACATGTTCTCTGTGAATTGGACAGCAGGTATCACTCATATACATTGGGGAAAAGAAGTATTTGATACATTGCTTATTTTGCTATTTTCCCACCTACAAAGAATGGAGAAGTCTGTAATTTTTATGGTAGAACTTCTTTTTCCCACTGTAGGTCTTCTTTCTAGGGTTGAATATTCTGCATTTAATGAAATCTAGAATATGAACCCTGTTGTCTATCGTAGAGTATGGTGTCTAGCGCATGACAGTATGCAAGAATATGTAAGAGAACATGGACAGTAAATACATTGGGAGAAAGGTAAATGAACACTAAATGACTCTTGCTGCACTTTGAGCCCTCACGCCAGCATTTGTATTCCGCTTTTAATCTTTTTTTTGTTCCCCTTGTTGGGAACAAGTTAATGGGCTGTCTGAGTAAGAAGTAAAAGAATGTACTCTGGTTATTCATGCTGTGAAATGCATAAATTAAATTAGAGAAAATAGGTTTAATGAACAGGCTACTAGAATAGAATTAATATGTGGCTCATAATGCAAAAGTAGCCTTGTAAGTACTTGTTTATTAATCCCCTGGTAACCGACCTATTTCAAATGACCAAGCAAGTATTTCATTGTCGCTTTCCATAACTTTTTCAATTTTGGAATTTTGGAATCTCGTTATTTTCAAGAAAAGTTGTTTTTTAAAAGCATTATTTTGGGCTACATTTATTGCACGGGCATAGCTTCCTTGGCAATCCATCCGCTAGGCTTTAGGCTGGCTTAGCAAGCTATTAGTTCTTTGCAATTGTGTCATCAGAAGAGGGGTCAGCTGATGGGGTGACAAGTGAAGCCCTCTCCCTCCTCAGGGAATCTGACGTTGCTATTTACTGTGACATCTAAAGGTACCTTCACACTGAGCAACTTTCCAACGAGAACGACAGCGATCCGTGACGTTGCAGCGTCCTGGATAGCGATCTCGTTGTGTTTGACACGCAGCAGCGATCTGGATCCCGCTGTGACATCGCTGGTCGGAGCTAGAAGTCCAGAACTTTATTTGGTCGTCAGGTCGGCGTGATTCGTCATGTTTGACAGCAAAAGCAACGATGCCTGCAATGGTTTTTCATGGAGTTAACAACCAGCGAGAACGATAAGTACGTCACTGGATCGCTCCTGCATCGTTCTGGTGTTGCCGTGTTTGACGTCTCCTAGCGACCTAAACAGCGACGCTGCAGCGATCGGCTCGTTGTCTATATCGCTGCAGCGTCGCTTAATGTGACGGTACCTTAAGACGTTAAGCAGCTGGGATCAAAAGTTTCTCACATCCTGGCAGTTAGAGCAGGGGTCTGATATCAAAAAGCCCCCACTCTGCTGCATGATACCTGTGCTGGGCTTTTAACGCAGCTCCATAAAAATGGACATTAGCAGGTTTAAGGTTCCCTTGGTGATAGCATATATATATATATATATATATATATATATATATATATATATATATATATATATATATATATATATATATATATATACAGTGGGGCAAAAAAGTATTTAGTCAGTCAGCAATAGTGCAAGTTCCACCACTTACTTAAAAAGATGAGAGGTGTCTGTAATTTACATCATAGGTAGACCTCAACTATGGGAGACAAACTGAGAAAAAAAATCCAGAAAATCACATTGTCTGTTTTTTTTTACAATTTATTTGCATATTATGGTGGAAAATAAGTATTTGGTCAGAAACAAACAATCAAGATTTCTGGCTCTCACAGACCTGTAACTTCTTCTTTAAGAGTCTCCTCTTTCTTCCACTCATTACCTGTAGTAATGGCACCTGTTTAAACTTGTCATCAGTATAAAAAGACACCTGTGCACACCCTCAAACAGTCTGACTCCAAACTCCACTATGGTGAAGACCAAAGAGCTGTCAAAGGACACCAGAAACAAAATTGTAGCCCTGCACCAGGCTGGGAAGACTGAATCTGCAATAGCCAACCAGCTTGGAGTGAAGAAATCAACAGTGGGAGCAATAATTAGAAAATGGAAGACATACAAGACCACTGATAATCTCCCTCGATCTGGGGCTCCACGCAAAATCCCACCCCGTGGGGTCAGAATGATCACAAGAACGGTGAGCAAAAATCCCAGAACCACGCGGCGGGACCTAGTGAATGAACTGCAGAGAGCTGGGACCAATGTAACAAGGCCTACCATAATTAACACACTACGCCACCATGGACTCAGATCCTGCAGTGCCAGACGTGTCCCACTGCTTAAGCCAGTACATGTCCGGGCCCGTCTGAAGTTTGCTAGAGAGCATTTGGATGATCCAGAGGAGTTTTGGGAGAATGTCCTATGGTCTGATGAAACCAAACTGGAACTGTTTGGTAGAAACACAACTTGTCGTGTTTGGAGGAAAAAGAATACTGAGTTGCATCCATCAAACACCATACCTACTGTAAAGCATGGTGGTGGAAACATCATGCTTTGGGGCTGTTTCTCTGCAAAGGGGCCAGGACGACTGATCCGGGTACATGAAAGAATGAATGGGGCCATGTATCGTGAGATTTTGAGTGCAAACCTCCTTCCATCAGCAAGGGCATTGAAGATGAAACGTGGCTGGGTCTTTCAACATGACAATGATCCAAAGCACACCACCAGGGCAACGAAGGAGTGGCTTCGTAAGAAGCATTTCAAGGTCCTGGAGTGGCCTAGCCAGTCTCCAGATCTCAACCCTATAGAAAACCTTTGGAGGGAGTTGAAAGTCCGTGTTGCCAAGCGAAAAGCCAAAAACATCACTGCTCTAGAGGAAATCTGCATGGAGGAATGGGCCAACATACCAACAACAGTGTGTGGCAACCTTGTGAAGACTTACAGAAAACATTTGACCTCTGTCATTGCCAACAAAGGATATATTACAAAGTATTGAGATGAAATTTTGTTTCTGACCAAATACTTATTTTCCACAATAATATGCAAATAAATTGTTAAAAAAAACAGACAATGTGATTTTCTGGATTTTTTTTTCTCAGTTTGTCTCCCATAGTTGAGGTCTACCTATGATGTAAATTACAGACGCCTCTCATCTTTTTAAGTGGTGGAACTTGCACTATTGCTGACTGACTAAATACTTTTTTGCCCCACTGTATATATATATATATATATATACAGAATATATATATATATATATATATATATATATATATATATATATATATATATACAGGGTGGAGCGCGGTAATTTGCTGATTTGGGAATGAAATAAAAAAATTATGATCATTAGGAAAATGTATTTTATATTTTAATTATACTGAACAGTAATGGAATTTTTAAATTACATGGTTTTAAATAGTGTATCTGGCAAATGTCGACCTTCGCTATCCACACACTGCTGCATACGTTTTCTGAAGTTTTCATGAACTCTAACAAGCATGTCCACTGGTATTCTGCCAATTTCAGCTTCAATATTGTTCCTTAGGTCTTCCAAGGTGTTGGGACGGTTGATATACACCTTAGACTTCAGGTAACCCCAAAGGAAAAAATCGCATGGGGCTAAATCTGGTGAGCGTGCTGGCCAGTTCACATCTCATGGAGAGAGAACGTCTTGAAATGCCAAGAGCAAATGATTGCTTCCGAGCAGAGCGTTTCGGAGATTGCAGTACTGCTGCTCTAACTCTCTCGATGTTTTGTGGTGTTGTAATCCTTCTCTCAGGTCCCCTTCGTACACATGACACATTCCCTGCTGTTCTGAATGCATTCACCCAATTTACAATTGATTGCCGTCCAGGAACACGTCCGCGTGGAGGAACAGCGAATTGTAAACGAAAAGCACGCTGCACTGCAATGATCGAGTGGGCATTTGAAAAATACGCTTCAACACAAAATGACCTCTCCTCACGTGTCCACTGCATGATGGCAACTGAAAGGCAGAGGAATACAAATCTCCCATCAGCCACTGTAAGCCACACCCACTCTCCCCTCTCTTCGACCAACAGTGCCGCCACAGCATGCAGTGCAAAAAAGCAAATTACCGCGCTCCACCCTGTATATATATATATATATATGCTATCTCTAGGGTATTAACAAATTAACAACTGACCTCTATTGTGGGTACAAATCTCATTCACGTTAATGGGAAGCCTATATGCTGTATATTTTTTTCAAATGAAAATAAGAGGAAAACACTCTTATAAATATTGTCATGTTCTTACAGTACTTTTGAAAAATCATCTCATTAAGGCTATGTAACAGAAAAAAGAGGAATTCATAGCAGTAACAGATCCATTGCATGGTGAATATCAACATTGCTGGACAGTACCCGTTGGATATTAGGGGGTACAGGCTGATTTTTGTTATGATGTTTGTCATCTTAGCAAGAAAAAAAATTGAGCAGAATGCTGTACTATTTCTTGTGGCTTTCTTAATAGAATCAGTGACAGAGACTCATAATACAGTTGTGTAAAAAAGTGTTTGCACCTTTCTGATTTCCTATTCTCTTGCATATTTGTCACACTTAAATGTTTCAGATGACCAAACAAATTTAAATATTAGACAAAGATAAGAAAAGTAATTACAAAATGCTGTTTTTAAATGAAGGTCTTTATTATTAAGGGAGAATGAAATTCAAACCTACAGGGCTCTGTGCGAGAAAGTTATTGCCCCCCCCCCAAAAAAAAAAAAATAAATAAAAAAAATTTAAAAAAATAAACTGTGGTTTATCACATCTTTGGGAAGCTGAGTTCAGTCCCTACCCACACCCAGGCCTGATTACTGTCACACCTGTTCTCAATTAAGAAATCACTTAAACAAGACTTGCCTAACAAAATTAAGTTGACCAAAAATTCTTCAAAAGCTAGACACCATGTCGCGATCCCCAAGAAATTCTGGAACAAATGAGAAACAAGGCAATAGAGATCTATCGGTTATAGAGCCATTTCTGAAGTTTTGAGACTCCAGCAAACCAGTGAGAAGCATTATTCACAAATGGCAAAAACATGGAACATGGTGAAACTTCTCAGGAGTGGCCGGACAACCAAAATTACCCCAAGAACACAGCAATGACTCATCCAAGAGGTCACAAAAGACCCCACAACAACATCCAAAGAACTGTAGGCTTCACTTGCTTCAGTTAAGGTCAGTGTTCATGACTCCACCATAAGATAAAGACTGGGCAAAAATGGCCTGCATGGCATGGTTACAAGATGAAAACCACTGCTGAGCAGTACGAACATAAAGGCTTGTCTCAGTTTTGCCATAAAACATCTTGATGATGCCCAAGACTTTTGGGAGAATACTCTGTGGACTGAGGAGACAAAAGTTTAACTTTTTGGAAGGTCTATATCTGGCATAAAAGTAACATAGCATTTCAGAAAAGAAGCATCATACCAAGAGTGAAATGTGGTGGTAGTAGTGTGATGGTCTAGGGCTGTTTTGCTGCTTCAGAACCTGGAAGACTTGCTATGGTAAATGGAACCATGAATTCTGCCATCTACCAAAAAATCTTGAAGGAGAGTGTCCGTCAATCTGTTTATGACCTCAAGCTGAAGCACACTTGTGTTATGCAACAGGACAATGATGCAAAACATATGAGCATGTCCACCTATAAATGGCTTAGGCCTCTTTCACACTTCAGTCTTCTGGCATCAGTCAAAATCTGTTGTCGCGACGAAGTGACGGATCTGTCAAAATTAGTGAAAAATGGAAACAATAGCGGATCCGTAAAAAAAAACAGATCCATTGCATCCGCTTTTTCATCCATTTCTCCCATTTTTTTTGACGGATCCGTTTTTTTCATATCTCCAAATGGGAGGCTCCCAAACATGATTGGCTACTGGAAAATAATGGAAACCTATATATACCTATAAACCAGCTCTACCCTCTCCTAGTGTATCCCCACTCATCCCCTGCAGACTGTGAGCCCTCGCGGGCAGGGTCCTCCCTCCTTATGTACCTGTGTGCCTTGCTTTTTGCTCATGTTAATGCATTTGTCTATATTTGTCCCGTATTCACAAGTAAAGCGCCATGGAATAAATGGCGCTATAAAAATGTATAATAATAATATTGAGTGTTTTAACACCCCATCTTTGGGAGGTTGTAGAGAAAGTGGCAGAAATGGAAGGAGCTCTAGCAAATATTGTGACCATCTATGCAGGTTGCTGGCAGGCTTCTTGCTTGTATGCTTCTTGCTGGCACATTGAGGAATGAAGCCACATGACAGGTTTATATAGATTTCGGGCTGTCTGGCCAATTGGCTACTAAATACAGATTTGGAGCATGCTCAGTGTAAAAAACGGAATTCATCACTGGATTCCGTCATTTGACGGATAGCGACAGATCCTGCGCCCATAGGCTTCCATTCTAGCCAACGATGGACGCTGCTGGATCCGTCGCTGTCCGGCTTTTCGACGCAGACAAAAAACGTTACTTTGTCCGTCCTCTCCAGACGATGGATAAACAAATTTCGACAGATCCAACGCATGACAGACAAAACGTGAGGCCATCCGTCGTAATTTGTCGTTAATACAAGTCTATGAGAAAAAGACGGATCCAGTGGGCAGATTCGCTGGATCAGTTTTTTCACAAAACAACGGCTTTTGACTGAAACAAAAAGACTAAAGTGTGAAAGAGGCCTTAAGAAAAACAATATACGTGGGCTGTGTTATATGCTACATTGGCTGTGTTATATACTGCGTGGGTTGTGCTTAATACTACGTGGGCTGTTCTATATACTACGTGGCCTGTGTTATATACTGTGTGGGCTGTGCAATATACTATGTAGCTGTGCTATATACTACGTGGCTGTTATATACTACATAGCTATGCTTTATACTACGTGGTTGTGCTATATACTACGTGGCTGTGCTATATATTACGTGGGTTGTGTTATATGCTACGTGGGCTGTGAGACTCTTTTGCTCGGGGCCCTCAAAAACCTGGAGCTGGCCCTGGCTTCACTGATTGGTCATGCCCGGCCGGCCGCAGTCCGGACGCGAATTGGCGCGGGATTTGAACCACGCTTCGCTAATTGGTCGCGCCCAGCCGGCCAAATCCTGTGTATTCATTGTATTATTCTGAAATCTTCATAAATAAACTACATACATATTCTAGAATACACGATGCGTTAGAATCGGGCCACCATCTAGTATATATATATACAGTTAGGGCCAGAAATATTTGGACAGTGACACAAGTTTTGTTATTTTAGCTGTTTACAAAAACATGTTCAGAAATACAATTATATATATAATATGGGCTGAAAGTGCACACTCCCAGCTGCAATATGATAGTTTCCACATCCAAATCGGAGAAAGGGTTTAGGAATCATAGCTCTGTAATGCATAGCGTCCTCTTTTTCAAAGGACCAAAAGTAATTGGACAATGGACTCTAAGGGCTGCAATTAACTCTGAAGGCGTCTCCCTCGTTAACCTGTAATCAATGAAGTAGTTAAAAGGTCAGGGGTGGATTCCAGGTGTGTGGTTTTCCATTTGGAAGCTGTTGCTGTGAGCAGACAACATGCGGTCAAAGGAACTCTCAATTGAGGTGAAGCAGAACATCCTGAGGCTGAAAAAAAAGAAAAATCCATCAGAGAGATAGCAGACATGCTTGGAGTAGCAAAATCAACAGTTGGGTACATTCTAAGAAAAAAGGAATTGACTGGTGAGCTTGGGAACTCTAAAAGGCCTGGGCGTCCACGGATGACAACAGTGGTGGATGATCGCCGCATACTTAATTTGGTGAAGAAGAACCCGTTCACAACATCAACTGAAGTCCAGAACACTCTCAGTGAAGTAGGTGTATCTGTCTCTAAGTCAACAGTAAAGAGAAGACTCCATGACAGTAAATACAAAGGGTTCACATCTAGATGCAAACCATTCATCAATACCAAAAATAGACAGGTCAGAGTTAAATTTGCAGAAAAACACCTCAAGAAGCCAGCTCAGTTCTGGAAAAGTATTCTATGGACAGATGAGACAAAGATCAACCTGTACCAGAATGATGGGAAGAAAAAAGTTTGGAGAAGAAAGGGAACGGCACATGATCCAAGGCACACCACATCCTCTGTAAAACATGGTGGAGGCAACGTGATGGCATGGGCATGCATGGCTTTCAATGGCACTGGGTCACTTGTGTTTATTGATGACATAAGAGCAGACAAGAGTAGCCGGATGAATTCTGAAGTGTACCGGGATATAATTTCAGCCCAGATTCAGCCAAATGCTGCAAAGTTGATTGGACGGCGCTTCATAGTACAGATGGACAATGACCCCAAGCATACAGCCAAAGCTACCCAGGAGTTCATGAGTGCCAAAAAGTGGAACATTCTGCAATGGCCAAGTCAATCTCCAGATCTAAACCCAATTGAGCATGCATTTCACTTGCTCAAATCCAGACTTAAGACGGAAAGACCCACAAACAAGCAAGACCTGAAGGCTGCGGCTGTAAAGGCCTGGCAAAGCATTAAGAAGGAGGAAACCCAGCGTTTGGTGATGTCCATGGGTTGCAGACTTAAGGCAGTGATTGCCTCCAAAGGATTTGCAACAAAATATTGAAAATAAAAATATTTTGTTTGGGTTATGTTTATTTGTCCAATTACTTTTGACCTCCTAAAATGTGGAGTGTTTGTAAAGAAATGTGTACAATTCCTACATTTTCTATCAGATATTTTTGTTCAACCCTTCAAATTAAACGTTACAATCTGCACTTGAATTCTGTTGTAGAGGTTTCATTTCAAAACCAATGTGGTGGCATGCAGAGCCCAACTCGCGAAAATTGTGTCACTGTCCAAATATTTCTGGCCCTAACTGTATATCTATATATACTGTATATATATAGATATATATATATATATATATATAGTACTAGATGGTGGCCCGATTCTAACGCAACGGGTATTCTAGAATATGCATGTCCCCGTAGTATATGGACAATGATGATTCCAGAATTCGCGGCAGACTGTGCCCGTCGCTGATTGGTCGAGGCAACCTTTAGGACATCATCGTCGCCATGGCAACCATTATGACATCTACGTCGATACTGTGCCCGTTGCTGATTGGTCGAGGCCTGGCGGCCTCGACCAATCAGACGCGGGATATCTACGTCCTTTATGACATCATTGTCGCTGTGCCCGTCGCTGATTGGTCGAGGCCGCGCTAATTGGTCGAGGCCTGGCGGCCTCGACCAATCAGAGAGGCGGGATTTCCAGGACAGACAGACAGACAGAAAGACAGACAGACAGAAAGACAGACAGACGGAAAAACCCTTAGACAATTATATATATACTAGATTGTGGCCCGATTCTAACGCATCGGGTATTCTAGAATATGCATGTCCCCGTAGTATATGGACAAAGATGATTCCAGAATTCGCGGCAGACTGTGCCCGTCGCTGATTGGTCGAGGCAACCTTTATGACATCATCGTCGCCATGGCAACCATTATGACCTCTACGTCGATACTGTGCCCGTCACTGAATCAGAAACGTGGGATTTCTACGTCCTTTATGACATCATCGTCGCTGTGCTCGTCGCTGATTGGTCGAGGCCTGGCGGCCTCGACCAATCAGAGACGCGGGATGTCTACGTCCTTTATGACATCATCGTCGCTGTGCTCGTCGCTGTGCCCGTCGCTGATTGGTCGAGGCCTGGCGGCCTCAACCAATCAGAGAGGCGGGATTTCCAGGACAGACAGACAGAGACAGACAGACAGAAAGACAGACAGACGGAAAAACCCTTAGGCAATTATATATATAGATAGTATGTGCATGTATCTACATTTTTTATATTTCATATACCGTATTTATCGTGTTAGTGGTGTAGTATGTTTCCATTCAGGTTTTAATTGGCTTTAATTATTATTATTATTATTATTATTTATTATTATAGCGCCATTTATTCCATGGCGCTTTACATGTGAGAAGGGGTATACATAATAAACAAGTACAATAATCTTGAACAATACAAGTCACAACTGGTACAGGAGGAGAGAGGACCCTGCCCGCGAGGGCTCACAATCTACAAGGGATGGGTGAGGATACAGTAGGTAGGGTAGAGCTGGCCGTGCAGCGGTTTGGTCGATTGGTGGTTACTGCAGGTTGTAGGCTTGTCGGAAGAGGTGGGTCTTCAGGTTCTTTTTGAAGGTTTCGATGGTAGGCGAGAGTCTGATATGTTGTGGTAGAGAGTTCCAGAGTAGGGGTGATACACGAGAGAAATCTTGTATGCGATTGTGGGAAGAGGAGATAATAGGGGAGTAGAGAAGGAGATCTTGTTAGGATCGGAGGTTGCGTGCAGGAGAGTACCAGGAGACGAGGTCGCAGATGTATGGAGGAGACAGGTTGTGGATGGCTTTGTATGTCATGGTTAGGCTTTTGTACTGGAGTCTCTGGGTGATGGGGAGCCAGTGCAGGGATTGACAGAGGGGAGAGGCCGAGGAATAGCGGGGGGACAGGTGGATTAGTCGGGCAGCAGAGTTTAGAATAGATTGGAGGGGTGCAAGAGTGTTAGAGGGGAGGCCACAGAGCAGGAGGTTACAGTAGTCAAGGCGGGAGATGATGAGGGCATGGACTAGGGTCTTTGCGGATTCTTGGTTTAGGAATGTGCGGATCCGTGAAATATTTTTGAGTTGGAGGCGGCAGGAAGTGGAAAGGGTTTGGATATGTGGTTTAAAAGAGAGATCAGTGTCAAGGATTACCCCAAGACAGCGGGCTTGTGGGACTGGGGAGAGTGGGCAGCCGTTTACTGTAATGGATAGGTTCGTTGGGGAGGTCGTGTGAGATGGGAAAAAGATGATGAATTCTGTTTTGTCCATGTTAAGTTTTAGAAACCTAGTGGAGAAGATGGATGAAATAGCAGACAGACATTGATGGATTCTGGTAAGTAGGGTGGTAATATCTGGTCCGGAGATGTAGATCTGTGTGTCATCAGCATAGAGATGATAATGAAAGCCGTGAGATTCTATGAGCTGTCCCAGGCCAAAGGTGTAAACGGAGAAGAGCAGGGGTCCTAGAACTGAACCTTGCGGGACTCCGACAGATAGGGGTCGAGGTGAGGAGGTGGTGTGTGAGTGGGAGACGCTGAATGTACGGTCAGTTAGGCATGACGAGATCCAGGATAGGGCCAAGTCTGTGATTCCAAGGGATGAGAGGGTCTGCAGCAGCAGGGAATGGTCCACTGTGTCAAAGGCAGAGGACAGGTCCAGGAGGAGGAGGATAGAGTAGTGTCGCTTGCTCTTGGCGGTTAATAGGTCATTGGTGACCTTAGTTAGGGCAGTTTCCGTGGAGTGGTGTGACCGGAAGCCTGAATGAAAGCGGTCGAAGAAGGAGCAGGAAGATAGATAGGAGGACAGTTCAAGATGGACATGTTGTTCCAGTAGTTTTGAGGCAAAGGGGAGAAGTGTTATAGGGCGATAGCTAGATACAGAGGATGGGTCAAGAGAGGGCTTTTTGAGGATAGGTGTGATTGAGGCATGTTTAAAGCTTGAGGGGAAAATGCCAGTTGCTAGTGATAGGTTGAAGAGATGGGTTAGGGTTGGGATGAAGACTGTGGTGAGGTTTGGGATGAAGTGGGATGGGAGTGGGTCAAGTGCACAGGTGGTGAGATGCGATCTTGAGAGTAGAGTGGAGAGTCCGTCTTCTGTAATGGTGGAGAAGTTGGTTTTGGAGGTGGAGGGCTCTGTGGTTGGGAGGAAGGGTTCTGGGGGTTGTTTACTAAAACTGTCTCTGATGTTCTCAATTTTCTGCTTGAAAAAAGAGGCAAAGTCTTCTGCTGAGATGAGTGGGGAGGGAGGAGGTGCTGGGGGACGGAGGAGAGAGTTGAAGGTGTTGAATAACTGTTTGGGGTTGTGAGACAGGGAGGATATGAGAGATGAGAAGTAGGTTTGTTTAGCTGTGGCGAGTGTGGTCTTGAAAGTAGTGAGGGACTGTTTGAATGCGATGAAGTGCTCATTGGAGTGGGATCTTTTCCATCTGCGCTCAGCAGCTCTGGAAGCTCGCCTCAGTTCTTTGGTCATGCTGGTGTGCCAGGGTTGTCTGTTGATTTTGCGAGCTTTGGTATGTGTGAGAGGGGCAAGAGATTCCAAAGCTGCAGCTATTGTGGTGTTATATAGAGCGGCAGCATCATCCGCATTGTGTAGGGAGCTTATGTCTGTGAGAGGGAGGAGGGATTCAGAGAGTGAGTGAAGATCAAGGTGTTTAAGATTTCTGCGAGGATGTGAGAGTTTGTGGGGTGGGGGTTGTAGACAAGGAGTGGAAAGGGAAGAGAATGTGAGTAGGTTGTGGTCAGAAAGAGGAAGAGGTGAGTTTGAGAGGTTAGATAGGGAGCAGAGGCGGGTGAAGATGAGGTCCAGTGTGTGACCATCTTTGTGGGTGGCTGTAGAAGACCATTGAGTGAGGCCAAAGGAGGAAGTGAGGGATAGAAGTTTAGTGGCAGCTGAGAGGGAAGTGTCAATGGGGATGTTGAAGTCGCCCATGATGATAGTGGGGATGTCAGCGGCGAGGAAATGGAGTAGCCAGGTGGTGAAGTGGTCAAAGAAGGTGGTGGCTGGCCCTGGGGGACGGTAGATGACAGCCAGTTGGAGGTTGGAGGGTGAGTAGATGCATACAGAGTGCACCTCAAAGGAAGGGAGGGTAACAGAGGGTGGCAGTGGGATTGGGGTGAAGGAGCAGTTATCTGACAGGAGAAAACCAACTCCTCCACCATGCTTGCTGCTGGGGCGGGGTGTGTGAGAAAGGTGGAAGCCACCGTAAGAGAGTGCAGCAGGGGAGGCTGTGTCAGAAGGGGTGAGCCAGGTTTCAGTGATGCCGAGGAAGGAGAGTTTGTTATTGATAAAGAGGTCATGGATAAATGAAAGTTTATTGCAGACAGAGCGTGCGTTCCATAGTGCTCCAGATAGGGAAATTGGGGGAGTGGGGGCAGGATGAATGGGTATGAGGTTACTGTGGTTGCGAGGACGTGTAGAGTATGGAGTATCAATTTATTTTCTATATAGGTGTGAGCATTGTTTCTTAGATTATATTTCTCTCCAGTCAATTATTCAGAGGATCTTAATAATCATGCAGATATACAGTAAAGAGAGCCTAACTTAATATAAATATTAAACAATTTGTGTTAAAATAGGTTCTTTAACAACAGCAAATTGTTCTGGTCCTAAGGCAGCAAAAGCATTTCCACACTCATGGGTGTAACGACCATAGTAGTTGGCATAGCTGCTGCTATAGGGCCCATCAAGTAAGGAGGTCCACTTTCACTAAAAGGCATCTTTAGTAATTGCTATGGGTGATGTTCCTATGTGTATTGCCTCTATACTGTGAGTCTGTGTATTACTGTGAAACTACTGTATGCATGTTTTCATCCCTTTACTATACCACCATTGGGTATGTTATTCTACTACTATGTAGTTTTGCTGAATGAATTATCATTTGTGAATTTACAAAATGCTATATGTGGATTGGTACTTAATTTTGTTGAAGGGATCCCATGACTACTTATGTTCCAGTCCATGCCGACATGTTTTACTGTGATAGTCTGTATTTACCACAAATGAAACCAGTGCCATATAATGGGTTCCACCTTTGGCTCTGTTCTTGATATCCCAAAGCACTGGACTCATAAATATAGTTATTTGAAGGTTCATCTAAGACAGGGCTGCAGATCACACGACCCAAAGAATGTCATGCGGCCCGAAGAGCTGTCCAGCTCCTTGTAATATTCGTCTTTTAGATGCACATATATTTGAACACTGTGGAGCAGGGACAGGATCAGCCCAGCGCTCGTCAGTCTCGGCACCGACATTTTGTTTTTGGAGCAGAATCTCTCCAAATCCTCCACAAGTAATGAAAACTTTGTTCTGGTGATGTATTGATGTAAGTACGGCTTTAACTTTTGTGCGGCCCTTGGGATTGGTTCAGTATGACATTGGACCAAACATGTGCACTCCTGAACTAAGACAATAGTTTGTATATTTTCTGAAGTACATTTTGTACCGATCACAATAAATTATATTACGTCTTCCTTCACCATTGTATGTCCTTATAGTTATTACAGTTGATTCTGAAGCTTGCACCACAGAGGCCAAACCCCTAGTCGCTCTATGGCAGATCTATGGTATAAAGATGGTGACATTTACTATATAATTCACACTGATGAGGGGCAAATACCCCGAAACAGCTGTCTGTGGATGGATACCATGTTTTGGCATAGGTGGTTTTCCTTTTTGGATGCTGCCCTTCCCGTGGTTGTTCCTTCCCGGTGAAAGACCTGGCTATTTATTGCTTGCGTTGAGAAACACGTGATGGTGTCTCCGCGGCTTTTCTACATGTATTTGCATATTTCCCATAAGGGATGGGGGCAGTGTTCTGGATCACTGCGTTGAGAAACACGTGATTGTGTCTCCGCGGCTTTTCTACTTGCATTTGCATATTTCCCATAAGGGATGGGAGCAGTGTTCTGGATCACTGCGTTGAGAAACACGTGATGGTGTCTCCGCGGTGTTGGATGTTTTGATCTCCCCGAGGTCATTCATCCTTATCTTTAGATTTACTATACGACTTATGTTGACTTCTTCATTTTGACCGTACTTTCTCTGTTAACGGAAACCTCACACAAATGACACAGAGCCATAAAAGTCTCCAATATAATTTATTTCTTTGTCTAGATCTGTGGCATTCTGATATTTTCTAAAAAAAAAAAAAAAACTGGCTATAGAGTCTAAGTATCGATTTTCTTCCATTAACATAAAAAACAAAATAGAAATGAGAGATTACTAGCAAGAGAGCTGGGTACCTAATGCTATAAGCCCTCTCTAAAATGCAGGGGTATTCTTATTCTCTTCAATGCTGAATGGACAGTTGATACAATTTAATCTCAAGTGGTTAGTCTGCCCAGTGAAGGAAGGATATTGGATTGTAGTAGTCAGTGCCCCCTATGGAAACATTCTCCTAGTATACATGCTGACCCAGTTTGCTTGCTTTTATCAATTAAAAAAGGAATAGTTACAATTGTAGCATTTCCAATCAGTATAAAGTTGCTTTTACAGATAGAATATATATTTTCACACAATGCTGAGCTGAATCAGCAAAAATGTGTACAAATTGCCATGTACTGGTTACCGTACTTGATATATTCAATTGTATCTAGGTCTAATTAAAGGCATCATGCTGCAAATTCCATTTCCCAATCGTTAGACTATATGTTAAAATATGTAAATGAAAATTAATTCTAGCTGCAATATCCTTTAATATATTATACTACTTCCATTTCTTGTACAATTAATAGTGTCTGTTTGGATTCCTATAGATTTCTATCTCTGTTTGTTCTTTGCATATTTTATAATTTAGGAAAATGCCAATAATACTCATTCTTATACCTTACATTATAATGCACTCACCTGAACCTTTGGTTTTAATGTATAGTATCTGTAAAATCAATATATATGTCAACAAGTGAAAGGCTTTGTACACCTGCAAATCACTTTTTGGATTTCTTCTATGCATGTAAAATAGTAAAAAAATGGAGCAACTTTGAATAAAGCAATGGATAAGAATATCTTAAAATTTAGTGTCTACAGCTCCTACGCAGATCTATGTGTCTCCATGCCTACACATTATGAAAGAAACCCTGTATAGTTTGATCCTGTATTCTTGCTCCAGTCTAACATACATTTGGGAAGCTAAAAAGAAGGGTACACATGGAATCGACTATGCAGGGTAGTATTGCAGTCTGTAATCATGGAGACCCATAGGAGCCCTAAACACAAAATGAAATTATATTGTTAATCAAGACTATTTGCCTAGTTGCCACATTTTGTATTTAAGGTGGCACCTATTTTTTTCTTTCTTTCCTTTCCAATAATCTAGTCTTTTTAGCCCTGTATATATTTACTATTTGACGAGGGATCACCCACAATTAAGGATCCCGTTTTAATCAAGTTCACAGTAATAAGAAAAAAAATCAAACAAAAATATACAATATCATTTTTAATTCTCTTAAAATGGGAGCTGAATTCAATTAGATCCACCATAACTTGTGTTTATTTAATTAAGGATCACAGTGCTTTTCTGGTTGGATCCTGAAGAAGGGAAATGGAGAAGAATTGTAAACGGTGCTGACAAAAATATTAGTATATATTTCATTTTTGCTTATTATTAGTGAACTCAATCCAAAACACCATTTTTACACCTGAATGGTGTCATCTTTTATATTCAAATGGCCTATGATATGACTAACTCATTGCAACAACCAACAGTGTCCTTGGGAAGACTAAAAATCTCCTAAGGGGGCATCATAGAGCCCTACACTGCCCTATGGGTGCAATAGGAATATGGGGAGTACATGAGCTTGGTGTTAGGTCAAGATTACATCTGGCTCTTAATACCTTCACATTTTGCATTTAGCGCAACCACACGTGTGTGTATATATATATATATATATATATATATACTGAATGGCAGCATCCAATGGATTTTCAAAAATATTACGTTGTGAATTTTTATATAGACGACTCAATTTTACAGGCTCAAAAGTGATTGGACAATTGACTGGTAAGTCATTTCATGGTCCAATATGGCCCTCATGACAAACTGTGGGAAAGGCTTGGAGTTGAATGTGCATTTGGTAGTTGTTAAAGGGAACACTTGGTATGCTGTCAAAAGAGGTGTCCTAAAAAAAAAGAACAGAACAAATCTATTACAGGTAGCAGAAGCATTATGTTAATACAATCTTAAGCAGAATGAATGCAGTGGTGATCTCCACACCACCAAAGGCAGAAGCCATGGTTTGGCATGGGTCGGCATGGGTCATTGGTGGTCAATGATGACGTTACTGCGGATAGAAGTGGCAGCATGAATTAGGAAATGTATACAGTTACACAGTCTGATCAGACTTATTCTAATACTGCGGCCTTGATAGGACAATGCTTCATAGTACTATCAACAACTCTGTATACTCTTAAGGGAATTTTTACAACTTACGTCAATGGCCGAGTCACTACCTGACTTCAATGAGATTGAGCTTAATTTATACTAACTAACGACAAACCTGAAAGCAGATAGACGCACAAGAATGCAGCAGCAGAAACCAAAAGCCATAAAGCAAAAGAAGGAAAAACTCAGTATTTGGTGATGTCCATGGGTTTCATGGTAGTGTCAAAAATAATTCTTACAATTATTGGAATAATAGTTTGTCCAATTACTTTTGAGCCTGTGAAAATGTACGGATGTCGGCTCGGCAATGCTTGAACAGCAATATTTTTGTAAAACCTCTTGAATTAAAGCTGTTAAAGCCCCCAAACATATTACATGACTGTCAGACGAACGATGATTCAGCCAATCATTCTGCCGACAGCCATCTGGTCCGATTCTCCTGTACATGGGACTGCTCGCTTGGCCCAGGGCTCCTGTGTTTCCTATGAAAAAGCCACAAGCTGACATGTTGGTCAGTGGCTTATCTACAGGAGAAATGCACTATGGGCAGTCAAAAGTAGGATATGCCTGATAGACAACCCACCCATAGTAGTGGGATCAACTGACATTAATCTAATGTGTATGGGGGGCTTAAGTCGACACTTCAATCAATTAATATCAAATCCTTTGTATGGTTGTACAGAGATACAGTCTTGCTTGCTTTCACAGATCCAGATGCTAATCCTATCCACTGTCCACCAGAGACACTGTACTAAACTGTTTGCCACCCACTGGGGCAGTAACACTGGTATAGTACATATTACACCACTCCAGCAACGAAAGATTAAAAAAATAAATGTTATCTTTTCTATGCCTCTATATATATAAATATATATGCATATATTTATATATACATATTTATATATGTAAACACACACACGTATTGAAGACTGACCACTTACAAACCATTTCATGTCAGATGAATGCGTCAAATCCCTCTGACAATAACCAGGTAACATGCAATCCCACCCCATTCATATGTGGCTCTTTAAAATATATATTTATTTTACTACCTTCATTCCTATATATATGTACATAGTTTTTCTCCTTTGGCGGGGGTTGTTAAAAAAATATGGCTGACTGCTCATTGCTTTTTAAAAACAAGAAGCTGTTAGGCTTAGAGCGGAAATGATTATCTGAACCCATCACAGCCAGCATTAGAAGCTCTTTTAAAGAAAATAAATAGAATTTGGGAAGGGTTTAACAGACTGATTTAGAAACTTATCTAGACTGGACTATGCCCCATCACTGTACAGGGTCAGCCTGTGACAGAGAGAGGGATAATCGCGCCACTGCGCGTACTCTCGTGTGCGTGTTTACACAAACATTTTTAGATTTTTTTACTTTTTGATAGAACTTTCACTCCAGCATTTTCAAAGAACCCTCAGGGGTTAACAAATATCCAAGGCTTTTAAGAAAAAAAGCTGACATAATCAAACCACATAGTGGCTATGGATAAAAGGTGAGCTTGTTAAGTCTTCACTCCACCACTCCCACCAGAACTCCATCTGTCCTTCTCCCTCGTCAGCCGCTGTCTGAAGAGGTGTGCGGGGCAGTGGAAGGTGAGGTACGTCTACGTGGGGGGGTCCATGAATTGTCCGAGCTATTAGAAGGGGGAAATGGTCTGTGGGAACGCATGAGGAAGAGTTCTCCCTGCTCTCGGAGCAGAGCCTGAGCAATAAGCCCTGGAAGCGCATGAAGCGAGCCATTTAAGGAGTCAATCTTGGTCTCCAGGGTTATAATTCTCTTCTCAAGGTCATCATTCCGTTCTTGCAGTTCAGACATAAGGTCATACATAACATTCTGGGTCTGTAGAAAAAAAAATAATACTATACATATGTTGCATGGAAAGCTTAAATGCATACATATATTATTTTTCAATAGATACTTGCAGCACATGCAATTATAACAGTTTCCACACCACTTTTGCACAATGTAATTAGGTGTTCCATTACTGTAGTTGAAAATGAATTTCCTATAAATAAAGAATGAGTTGTAATGTATACAATGTTGTATGTTTCAATCAGAATTTTGATAATTTGACAGGATTTCCATATTTCAGTTATTTATAGCCTTTCTTTGATTAGTGGGGATCTGAGCCTTACAGATCTGATATTTGTGGAGAGATTTATACAGATTTGATTCAGACGGCTGTATAAATCTGTACGAGGTGAGCACCCACTATTACTGGTGATCTGTTAATTCCTGCACCCCAAAGCCTGTTTTCACCTTCCTGACCAGGCCAATTTTGACAATTCTGACCACTGTCAATTTATGAGGTCATAACTCTGGAACGCTTCAACAGATTCCACTGATTCTGTGGCTATTTTCTCGAGACATATTGTACTTTATGATAGTGGTAAAATTTCTTTGATATGACTTGCATTTAATTGTGAAAAAATTGGAAATTTGGCAAAATTTTTGAAAACTTTGCAATTATAAAACTTTTAATTTTTATGCCCATACATCAGAGTCATGTCACACAAAATAGTTAATAAATAACATTTCCCAAATGTCTAATTTACAACAGCACAATTTTGGAACCATAATTTTTTTTAATTAGGAAGTTATAAGGCTTAAAAGTTGACCAGCAGTTTCTCATTTTGACAACAAAATTTACAAAACCATTTTTTTAGGGACCACCTCATACTTGAAGTGACTTTGTGGAGCCTATATGACAGAAAATAACCCATAAGTGACACCATTCTAAAAACTGCATCCCTTAAGGTACTCAAAACCACATCAAGAAGTGTGTTAACCCTTCAAGTGCTTCACAGGAATTTATGGAATGTGGAAGGAAAAAATAAACATACAACTATTTTACAAAAATTTTAAAAAGGTTAGCTGGAGAATTTTAACTGTACAGTTTGTTGTGCAATTTCTCCTGAGTACGCCAATACTCCACATGTGGGGGAAAATGAATGTTAGGGTGCACGACAGGGTCGGAAGGGATGGAGCGACATTTGACTTTTTGAATGTAAAATTTGCTGTAATAATTAGCGGATGCCATGTTGCGTTTGGAGAGCCCCTGGTGTGCCAAAACAGTAGAAACCCCCACAAGTGACACCATTTTGGAAACTAGACCTCTCAGGGAATTATCTAGATGTGTATTGAGCGCCTTAAAACCCCAGGTGCATCACATAAGTTTATAACGTTGTGTTGTGAAAATAAAAAAAATATATTTTTCTAACAAAAATCATTTTTAACGCCAAATTTTGCATTTTCAGAAGGGTAACTGGAAAAACAGCCATACAATTTGTTGACCAATTTCTCCTGAGCATGCCAATACTTCATATGTGAGGGAAAACTACTGCTTGGATGCACGACAGCGTTCAGAAGGGAAGGAGCGCAATTTGACTTTTTGAATGTAAAATTTGCTGGAATAATTAGCGGACGCAATGTCATGTTTGGAGAGCCCCTGATGTGCCTAAACAGTGGAAACCCCCAACAAGTGACACCATTTTGGAAACTATTCCCCTCTGGGAACTAGATGTGCGGTGAGCACATTGAACCCCCAGGTGCTTCACAGAAGTTGTGACTTAGCTGTGTTTTCAAGGTCAATCCATTATTTACCCTTTACTATTTTTCATAATTTTTTTTTCACTTTTTTGCATTGTCCCAGGATGGGACAACATCACTACACAGTATCTGATTGCTGATCTGATGTTCTGCAATGCTTCTTACCATGTGAAAAAGTTTCCTTACACCAGGATTGAATCGATATGTTTGAGCATCCAGATATCCGAATATGGTCCATACAGGAACAAAGGGGGAGAAATCGGCTAGGTGATTACGGTAGTTACAAAATCATGGATCTGTGTCCAAAAAGACTATTTCTGAGCAAGACCACATGCAGTGGTACAGGTCAGCCTCGGGGGGCTTATACTTTAAGTAATTTAATATAGAGAAAATGCCCATCATATGTACTATAAGGGGGCAATTTAGGCCTGATGACAGCGATTGAGAAGCCTTTCTATATATATCGTGCTGAAGGAAGAAACTTATGGCTATAATCAATTTCTGTAAGTATGGGTGGAGTAGTAAGCTCTGGTACATTCCTTTGACCATTTGGTTAGTGATGAGGACTAGGCGACATGGTCTATTGGATTAATAAAGGGAACCTTTCACCCTCCCAGGGCCTATTAAAGTAAAATAGCCACCTCCATCAGCAATGAGGCTGCATTCTGTGAAGGTGGCTCTTATGTTTATTATCCCTAGAAATGCTGAACTAATCACTTTTATAAATTTTCCACCATACCTCTATTGAGTCAGCGAGGTACGTTTTTCCCCCTGACTCATCCGCCTCACAGCCGTCCATCATCCCCCTCTGGCCTCCGGGCGCCGCCTCCTCTCTTTCTCATGACGTTACCGGCGCCTGCGCAGGGGCCAGATTCTCAGCCCCGCAGTGTGAATACATCATAACACACTGCGGGGTGGGATGAGGCATGATATCTTTACATCACCTGATGTAAGTTCCCAGGCAGCGTGCACGGCGCATGCTTGAGAACTGATTGCAGAGTGCAGGTGACGTCACGAGAAAGAGAGGAGGTGGCGCCCGGAGGCCAGAGAGGGATGATGGACGGCTGCGAGGCAGTTGAGTCAGGGGGAGAAAACATACCTCCCTTACTCAATAGAAGTATGGCAGGAAATTTATAAAAGTGATTATTTCAGCATTCCTAGGGTTAATAAACATAAGAGCCACCTTCACAGAATGCTGACGGTGGCTATTTTACTTTTATAGGCCCTACTATATTGCACTTTAAATATCTTTCCTCTTTGTTTATGCACTTTTGCAGTGATTATGATATAGATTTAAAGGAGATACGTATATATAGGTATTGGATGGTGCTTAGCATAATTTGCAAAAAGGCATATAAGGAACTATAGAAATGATTGCAGGAGGATATTTGGTTTAAATCACCAATAGGATGTAATTCTTTCTATCCTCCTAGAGGGCAGTACAATAATAAAAGAATATGAAAAATCATCTACATATATAACATTTACATTTCTGTATTGAATTTGTATAAATAAATTGTGGAGATCTGTGACTACAATTCTTGAGAAGGTTATGGTGAATAATGTTCCACAGTCCAATTTAATGAGGACGGTGTTTTTGTGAGAATAATCATGTATTTTTAAAGAACTATCTAATATTTGTACCACTTCTTACTTGAAGGTATCATGTATTGTCTAATCATGTACTACTTACAATCTATATGTTTTATTAATTATTGTGTTTAATAAAGAATTGTTGATTTTATTAAGAACTTCTCCAAGCTTTTTTGATAGGATAATTTGATATATACTGTATGTCTTAGCTTGTAGATAGGGGAAAAAGGCAATAGAGATTTTGGGGTATTTAGAATTAAACTCTGAAATATTATATGCCTATGTGAAAGATCTAACAAATTATTAATAGATCTAAGTCTCATTTAATACCAAAGGTAAAAAGTACGATGAGATTGTCCATGCTGGAAGTTAGGGTTTTGGATTAGAGAGAGGTGGGTGTAAGGACAACAATTAACGGATCGATAAAAATTGATTAGTTTTACTTCTTTTGGCTTTAGGGTTTGTTTTTTTAACCCATATATGGCTCCAGAGATATGGGACCATTTATTTAGTGCCAATATTTATGATCTTTATAAAGGGGTGTGGTTCATAGATTCTGTGGATGCTTTACATAATTACCTTATGAGCCACACCCCATAAAAGTTGCATTAATAAAAAGGCATATATCTCTACAAATCTATTGCAGATTTGAGAAAAACAAAAATCTGAATACTCTGCGGAGCAGCGGGAGCAAAGCACGAACAAAATCCCAACATTGTGGACCTGGTGTCAGGTCCTCTTAAAAATGTTAAGACTGCAAATATGTTCGATGATCTTTTATATGAACTTCATAGCAGACAAGGGTAGTGCTATGCTGACACTGATCCTACGATCCAAGACAGCAGATCAGATCTCATATTGGTTAAATAAATGACGATTTAGGGTTAAATGTAGCTAGATTTACTAATTCAACTTGTTGATCAGCGTTAAATGCTTTGAAGGACACAATATTTCCCCAATTATATTTCTAATGAATGTAAAGACAGAAACGATCAACATGGATCTATGAAAACTTGTGGGTTAATAAGGTTGGTCCATTTTTGGGGGAATATGGCTTATCGGGACACAAGGATCAAGAAGGAATTTACATAACTATGTGAATTTCCTCAGAAATCCGAAATGCCTGTATTACTGGTTACATTCACACATTTCCAGGTCTTATAAAAAAAAAATCATTTCTGCTATTTTGTGCTGGAGTAGGCACTGGAAATCTGTCTCAGTTTCTAGAACATATGCAGCGCTGAGGCACCTGCTTCTGCTCCCGTTGCCTCCTGTGATAGTGTGTGTCAGCTCTCAGGGATTTGGCAGATACAACACCAGGAACGTCCGTCATGGGACCATATAAGTCTCAGTGTCACAGACATGTAGTGCTTCCCTGCTCTGTGCTTATCCTATGTAAAAGAACACCTTTTGTTTTATACATTGCACATCAGTAACAAATTTGAATATGAAACATTCCAATACATCTTATTAGAGAACAGTGGCACCTACTCTACCTTCTAGCAGCCTGTAGTTACCCTTTCCTGCTTGCATGCTCTGTGAATTTTCATTAACCTCAGTGACCAAACTAGAGTATAAGGAGTAGGGATGAGCGACCTTTACTTTTATAGGATCGGGTCGGGTTTCACGAAACCCGACTTTTTCAAAAGTCGGGTCGAGTGAAATCGGCCGATCCTATAAAAAAGTCGGGGTCGGGGTCGTCCGAAACTCGAAACCCAATGCAGTGCATTGGGTTTCCATGGTTCCCAGGGTCTGAAGGAGCGGAAACTCTCCTTCAGGCCCTGCGATCCATATTTTAGTGTAAAATAAAGAATTAAAATAAAAATATCGCAATACTTACCCTCTGACGCGCCCTGGTACTAACCGGCAGTCTTCCTTCCTTAGAATCAGCCTTCCAGGACCTGGCGGTGACGTCGCGGTGACGTCGCGGCTTGTGATTGGCCGCGCGGCCGCCTATGTGACCGCTCGCGCGACCAATCAGAAGCCGTGACGTCACCGAAGGTCCTTCAAGCGCTGATTCTTAGGAAGGAAGGCTGTCGGAAGGAAGCAGGGCGCTTCCGAGGGTGAGTATATACCTAATAGGAATATACTCACCCTCGGAAGCGCCCTGCTTCCTTCCGACAGCCTTCCTTCCTAAGAATCAGCGCTTGAAGGACCTTCGGTGACGTCACGGCTTCTGATTGGTCGCGCGAGCGGTCACATGGGCGGCCGCGCGGCCAATCACAAGCCGCGACGTCACCGCGACGTCACCGCCAGGTCCTGGAAGGCTGATTCTAAGGAAGGAAGACTGCCGGTTAGTACCAGGGCGCGTCAGAGGGTAAGTATTGCGATATTTTTTATTTTAATTCTTTATTTTACACTTTAATCTGAATTCCGATACCAATTCCCGATATCTTAATCATATCGGGAATCGGTATCGGAATTCCGATTCCAGATTCAAAAGATCGCCGACTTCATGGCCGACCCCACACTGGGGTCGGGTCGGGTTTCATGAAACCCGACCTTGCCAAAAGTCGGCGACTTTTGAAAAATCTCGACCCGTTTCGCTCAACCCTAATAAGGAGTTCATTTTAGACTGTTAAGGGGCACAAGCTTACTCCACCTTTTACTAAGTGCAATCAAAAGTATAAAGAACTGTCCAATTTTCATCCATCCAGAAATTCTACCTTTTTAAATCTGTATTGTCATCTGTAAGCAATCCTTATGCCAGACCTTTTTTTGCATTAGTAGTTATTAACATTTACAAGACCAAATACGATTTCCTATAGTAAAGAATTGCATTGTATCCACAAAAAGCGGATGATATATGAATGATTCAAATGAGATCCAATTTTTTTTGGCGCTTCCACAGAGCTGAATAGGCGAATCTCATTTGAAATGCAGAAGAGACTAGTGCATACTAAGATATTTCTCATGCAGACATCTGGGGTGTGTGAAAAAATGCTAATTTTACACCTATTACAGTTCTGTGAAAGTGTTTGCCCCTTCCTGATTTCCTATTCTTTTCCATGTGGGTTACACTTAAATGTTTCAAATCACAAAACAAATTTAAATATTAGACAAAGTAAAACACAAGTAAACACAAAACACAACTTCTTAATGAATGTCTTTATTATTAAGGGAAAAAGAAATCCAATCCTACAGGTGAAAAAGTGTGAAAAATTGTTTGCCCCACCCCCCTTTAAAACATAAATTAAATGTGATTTATCACATCTTTGGGAAGCCGAGTTCCAATGTCCTAGTGACATGCAGGCCTGATTACTGCCACACCTGTTCTCAATTAAAAAAAAATCACTTAAATAGGAACTGCCTGATAAAGTGAAGTAGAGCAAAAGATCCTCAAAAGCTAGAAATAATGTCTTGAAAATGTTATAAAGCCATTTCTAAAGCTTTGGGACTTCAGCGAACCACAGTGAGAGCCATTATCCCCAAATGACAAAAACATTGAACAGTGGTGAATCTTTCCGGGAGTGGCCAGACGACAAAAATTACCCCAAGTGCAACGACTCATCCAAGAGGCCACAAAAGACCCCACAACAACATCCAAAGAAATGCAGGCCTTGAGGTCAGTGTTCATGACTTCACCATAAGAAAGAGACTTGGCAAAAATGGCCTGCATGGCAGAGTTCCAAGATGAAAACCTCTGCTGATCAATAAGAACATAAAGGCTTGTCTCAGTTTTATAAGAAAACATCTTAATGATCCCCAAGAGTTTGGTGAAAATACTCTGTGGACTGACGTAGAAGTAAAATATTGTGGTGGTAGTGTGATGGTCTGGGGCTGTTTTGCTACTTCAGGACCTGGAAGGTTTGCTGTGGTAAATGGAACCATGAATTCTACAGTCTACCAAAAAATCCTGAAGGAGAATCTCTGGTCATCTATTTGTGACCTCAAGCTGAAGCGCACTTGGGTAATGCAGCAGGACAATGATCCAAAGCACATCAGACAGTCCACTTCTAAATGGCTTAAGAAAAACAAAATTAAGACTTTGGAGTAATCTAGTCAAAGTTCTAGCCTTAATCCGAATGAGATTGCTGTGGCATCACTTTAAAAAAAAGGTTCATGCTCAAAAACCCTCCAATGTGGCTGAATTGCTGCACAGATGAGTGGCCAAAATTCCTCCAGCGCATTGTAAAAGACTCATTGCCAGTTATCACAAACACTTGATTGCAGTTGTTACTTCTAAGGGTGGACCAACCAGTTGTTAGGGTACCGTCACACTATACGATTTACCTACGATCACGACCAGCGATATGACCTGGCCGTGATTGTAGGTAAATCGAAGTGTGGTCGCTGGGGAGCTGTCACACAGACAGCTCTCCAGCGACCAACGATGCCGAGGTCCCTGGGTAACCATGGTAAACATCGGGTAACTAAGCGCAGGACCGCGCTTAGTAACCCGATGTTTACCCTGGTTACAAGCGTAAAACTAAAAAAAAAAAAACAGCACATACTTACATTCTGGTGTCCGTCAGGTCCCTTGCAGTCTCTGCTTCCCGCACTGTGACTGCCGGCCGTAAAGTGAAAGTGAAAGCACAGCCGCTGTGCTCTGCTTTCACTTTACGGCCGGCAGTCACAGTGCTGGAAGCAGACGGCAAGGGACCTGACGGACACCAGAATGTAAGTATGTGCTGTTTGTTTTTTTTTAGTTTTACGCTTGTAACCAGGGTAAACATCGGGTTACTAAGCGCGGCCCTGCGCTTAGTTACCCGATGTTTACCCTGGTTACAAGCGAACGCATTGCTGGATCGCATCGCTAGATCGCTAGATCGGTGTCACACAAACCGATCTAGCGATGACAGCGGGAGATCCAGCGATGAAAGAAAGTTCCATACGATCTGCTACGACGTACGATTCTCAGCAGGATCCCTGATCGCTGCTGCGTGTCAGACACAGCGATATCGTAACGATATCGCTGGAACGTCATGAATCGTACCGTCGTAGCGATCGAAATGGTATAGTGTGACGGTACCCTTAGGCTTAGGGGGCAATCACTTTTTCACACAGAGCCCTGTAGTTTTGGATTTATTTTTCCCCTAATAATGAAGACCTTCATTTAAAAACTGCATTTTGTATTCACTTGTGTTATCTCTGTCTAATATTTAAATTAGTTTGATGTGAAACATTTAAGTGTGACAAACAAGCAAAAGAATAAGAAATCAGGAAGGAGGGCAAACACTTTTTCACACAACTGTATATATTGAGCATTATAACTGTTCACCTGAGGCCAGCACAAGGGTAATTCCCACTGCCCAGTTCAGTTATGTGCATGTGCCAGCCTGTAGCTCAGGGGTCTCAAACTGCATTCCTCGAGGGCCGCAAACCATGCGTGTTTTCAAGATTTCTTTAGCATTGCACAAGGTGCTGTAATCATTATCTGTGCAGGTGATTAAATTATCACCTGTGCAGTACAAGGAAATCCTGAAAACATGACCTGTTTGCAGCCCTTGAGGAATGCAGTTTGAGACCTCTGCGTTTAGCTGAACCGGTAGAGATTAAGATTTACAGCAAGTTGTAGATGAAGAATGGGATGTAATTCAGATCATTTATAGGGAAAAGTGTTGTATTATTAGGTTAGCAGAAGGCACAGAGTACAGTCTTTGCCCTCGAGTAGGACTGGCTGGTGGTGATATGAACATGGTGTGACTACGGTATGTCGAGCTTTGGTAGTGCTAAGAGGAAAAATTTGGAAAGCTGTTTAGAGAGCTAAAACAGAGTGGCAGCAGATTTGTTTGCATCTATGGGAATTATATGAGACTATGTTGTATTAGGCTATGTTGATATTGTGTTTTCTTCATGTAATGTGGCGAGGGGTGGTAGCTGCAGGCAAGGCACTCGTCTGAGGTGCCCCAACACATTACATGAAAGTGGAGGTCCTGGCTGGGTATGTGTACTTGTGCTGTGAAGGCATCAAGCCGCATGCAGTTTATGCCATGATTTTATATATCGACTGTCTCTTCCTACTTCGCCACAACCCAGTTTTAATGCTACAGTTCTGATTAACAAGTTTCTTTTACTTGTTCAGCAGTTCCGCTTCCTATTTCTTCCACTACTGAGGCCCTGGAACTTCTGCTCTGGACCCATCACTAGTCCCAGTCACTCAGTCCAGTTTAGGCCCATTACCTTTCAGGGTTACAACCTTGAGGTCTCGTGGCTAGGCATCCTCTCCTTGGACCAGTCTCTGGAAGGCCACTTTGTCTATATTTCCCTTATCCTCAAGATCTCGTTGTCCCTCCTTTTTGGTCTACTTTCATTTAGGGTCACCCTCGAATGCGGCACTGTACACTCTGGACCTTGCGATCCCCTCACTATGCACTGCACGTCCTATCTGCATTCCTAGCAGGAAACAGTCACTATCCCTAACACTAGCCACTGCCACTGTGGGCTCTTCCCAAACATTAGGTCGTACTGCTCATAAACTATACACATACTAACATATTATATCACAATACATGCTTTTGAAATGCTGCAAGTAACAAACAAACTGGATTTGACTTCCAAATCGTCAGTCTTTTTCACTGTGCATGTGACCAAGATGGCGGCCATGAACATGGCGGAAAATGGCGCCAAAGAGAAAGACAACAACTTGGACAACACCTTTCGTGTGTGTTTCAGTACAGTATTGTACCTGTCAATACTCCTCGGTCTGCCCCTGGTGGGTGCGGATATAGAAAAGAAAACCTTGCCCTTCCCTAAAGAATTCAAGCAAATGGGTGGAGTTATCAAAGGCATCCCCACCTGGAAACAGGTGGGGCCTAGAAAGAAAACCCGGGTGCAGCTGCGCAGCGCCATTGTGTAATCTTGGGCCAGCAGCGATGGAGCACTCCTGCACCTGAAGGTGGCATAGGCCGCTTGGAGTGGAGGTGGCAACAGGAGGATGCCAGAACTCGACAAAGCAAATCGTGGGAAGAAGTTACGGAGGACTCCACTTACCTACTCCTAGAGTTGTCACAGGCGCAGAGTCGGCAGCTAGTGAAACCATCCTCATCCCAGAGGCCGGAACATCATGTGGTGCCAGCATCATGACATCAGAAGGAGAATTCCTGTCATCCAGAACCCAGGTTGTTGACTCAGCGAGGATAGGAACTGGCGTCCACCCTGGAAGAACCGTGGTCGGAAGCCGAGGACGGACCGGGCATTTATCTACCAGTTGACTACGCAGGCACGTCTGTGGAAGGATCCAGCGGTCCTGGGACCGGCGTGGTCATAGTCCAGCTCCTGAGTAGGTGAGTGCTCCTCAGCCACTGACCCTGGAGGGATGGTCTCACCCACAGCACGTTCCGGCAGGGAGATCAGTATCACATCCCTATCGTGCAGAGGCAAAACCCGTCTCCGTATCACCATGTCCCTGAGTGCGTCCCATTTCCATTCACCAGTAGAGGGCCCCTTTCCCACCCCCAGGCAGGCTGTCTGGGTGGAAGATGTCATTAAATGGAAGAAGCAGCTGGAGAAGGAGGTGTGGGCCAAGATGCATAAACTCGGAGGGGGTGCTCTGGCTTGCCGAACTACTTGTGGCCTATTTGTGTATACCGAGATAGAATGGGGGTATGGCTTCATTCAAGAGGAAGGGACTGAAGCCAAGATATATGTAAATGCAGCATCAGTCAAATTTGGCATACCGCTACATCAAGGAGACCGGGTGTCATTCTTTAAGGAGGACTGTCCTCGAGGGTACTACGCGGTTGCGGTCACCCTCTGAAGTGAGGATGACCTGGTACTTTTTTCTGGGCCCAGAGCAGGCGTCAGCAGCACCTGCTACTCGGGCTATCACCCTTCCGTGGCAGATTATGACTTTTGCGGCTGCAGAATCATCCCCGCTCGCAACTGGGCATGGGACTCAGCCACTCTTACAACGGTCTGGGATGTGCGCCATTGATTCAGTGAAACTTTGCTGCTAACAAAAATTTGTGCACGTTGCACCTCTGACTAAAAGTGAACGGGACTGTTCCATGTCCCTGCAAGCAATGAAGCCTTGGAGCACCCCAAGAGATGGGTGTAGTTCGGCCGGACGGCCTAAGTGAAGAATCACTGCATTGTTTTTTTTTGTGTGTGTTTTTGTTGCGCCTGTTGCGCCCTTTCTGCTGGAAAACAGGAACTTGCCCTGGGACTGAGCCCTGACTTATGCGCAACTGCAGAAAAGGACTGTTTTTTAGGACAGGCAGTGCACCTGGCATAAAAGAGGGATGCCTTTCCCTTTAAGGACTGTTGACCTAATGCATAGGTCTAGTCATTTGTGAATAATTTGGAACCGTACTTTCTTCAAGGGAAGAGGGAGTTCACCCCCAAGGACTAAAGACCCCATACTTTTAAACTTGTTTTGTCCTAACATATGGGACCATGCTTCCCTCAAAGGAAGGGGGAGGCCCAACCTCAGGAACTGTGGACCCCATTAATGGGTCATCTTGTACATACATTTGGCTCTGGAGAACTGGAGTTAATGGACCTGAACACCACCTGGAGGACTGTGAGCCAGGCATTCAATTTTAAAGAGCAAGGACTCTTGTTGCTATGTGGCAGCATAAAAGACTTGGCTCGTGTAGAGCTAATATGCTACTTGTTCTACCTCGTTTTACCTGTTACCTCCCTGCGTGGAGTATTATTTGTACAGAATAAAAGTTTTATAGTGTAATATGGTCGGGGATGACCAAATTAAAGGAAAGGGAGGAATGTAGGGGGTATGGTAAAATATGTTATTGCCTTTCCCTCTCGTCCGGGTACCGTTTGTTATTATGAGTATAGATTAACATATGATGGCATTGCTACATGGTTTAGTATATTTCCATCCCTTATATAATGGTACTGCTACACAATCAAGTGTATTACCATGTCTTGTTCTGCTAAATGTATATATTTGCTATTTGGTATATATGTTAGATAGGGAAAATATAGTACTAAAGTTTGCCCACAAGATGGTGTATCATCTTAGAATAGTGTACATAATACAGATGGGAGTTTCACATAGCTGGGATTGGTTAGGCCAGGTTCACATTGCGTTAAAGCAGCCCGTTCAATGCATAGTTGGGAATTGGTTATTGTAGGAGGGGTTAGCTACAGCTAAGGGAAGGAGTGTTTCCTGTATATACTTGGAAGGGCCTGGGCGCCCAGACAGTCCACACGGGCTCTAGGACCAGGACAGTAGCAGCTACCACACAACGTTGGTTGTTTAAGAATAAAGAGCCCAGCCATCCATAGCATCAGATCAGAAAGAGCGGTGGCCAGCACAGCAGTAAGGAAGAAGGAAATAAGACAGTACGTGGGAACAGGTAGTCCTAGAATGTGGCAGCTTATAGCTTGGGCAGATGTTCTCAGTACCGGGGCGAAGCGGTGGCTGCAGCAGTATCCAGAAGTGGTGAGATGGGAGCAGGACAGTGCTGAGACTTTATGGAATACAATACTGAAGGGCAGGTCACTCGCCAGGTGGCAACTACCTTCGGAGATGAAGATTCTCTTGTCTGGGGCGAAATAGACTGATAAAGACTTAACCGTGGCAGAGCTGAATTGAGAGGACACTGAGGACCTGAGCGGCACGGTCCGACCCAGGTATGTGTTATGTGAAAGGAAGGAAGCTGCAGGGAGAGATAAGGAAATCTGTAATGCTGATTCTGATGTAATTGCTGTGAAGAGTCTGGATGTGCTGTGTAAAGCTAGCAGTAAAGTTGTTGATTCGAAAATTGAAAAGGACTGTGTCTCAATCTTTGTGGCATCCACTGATGGGAACCAGCAGCGAAGCAGAGGTGGCCCTGATGGTGCAGAGAATGGAGCGACAGGTACACAAAGTAATGGATGATGTTCTCATGTATTGGGAGACCTGGGCACTGATGTACCAGAGTGTTTGGCCGTGACTACACCCCTGGGCCAGACCCTTGCATAATCATGCCCTAATGTATAGTATCATTGGACAAAACATGTCAATAAGATATTAAAAGGCATCTCACCCCAACTTTTTTTTTGCTCAAATACGTAGATCCTACTAACCTTAATTTACCCCTGCTATTATATACAGTATGTAATATACAGTACACACTCATACTGTACAATAAAGACTGTCAGTCACACAGTAATGCTGCATACAGGACTTGCTATGAAGAAAAGCTATCGTTTATGTAATGCCGGTGTCTCGTGCAGGGGGTAAGTGATGAACTACTCACCACCTGCACCACTTTGTGTCCCCCAGTGTCTGAGCTGCTTTGTGTAACTTCTGCAGCTGAGCTATATCTCCTCTTACTGGAGAGCCATTGCAGGAACTTGTAGCCACTGGGTCCGGCAGTCATTAGCTTCGCTGGTCTATCCCTTGCTAGCTGGTGGTATATTAGACAGTTCCTTCCTCTATGCTTTGCCTGAGCTTGGCTTCTGTTGTATATGTAATAACTTCTGCCCTGGCAAAGTGTTGCTTTGCTCAGTTTATCCTGTCACCGACCCGGCTTGTCCATCCGTTGTCTGATTTCTCTGCTCCTGACCTCAGCATTGTATTCTGAACCTCTGTAGCCTTCCCTCACCGTGAACAGTCTGACTCTGTGTCTGCCTGTGCCCTCTGTATCGCGTATACCTGCCTTGACCCGTTGTTCAGCTGCTGCAGGTCAAGGCACTGCCATGGAGTGGCACATGGTGAATATCCTAACGACCTAAGCCTATCCTCACCATCAGAGGCTCTAGCAAAGACCAGGTAACAACTTTATCACATCCCCCAGGGTGAGCTTGACCAGTGGTGTAGTGGGTCAACACCCACTGCCTTCTCAATTTTAGAAATCATCTGATATCTCACAGTAACATGTTAGAACTTATGATTCATGGGACTCAAGGTGCTGAGTACCTCACAAATCTCTAAAGGGGCAGCATGAACATTGTGCTAATTAGTATCTGAATGGCTTTGCTTATCTTTACTCAGAGAGTGAAGTAGTATACTGACTCCCAGACGTTCTATGAGCTCATATACCGATTGCTCTGTTTCCTGAGAAGAGCCGAGTAGAGCCAATCAGAAACTTAGTGGCACAGAACACAACCAAGAGTTTCTGTCCCTTTGATTATGACATGATCTCTGTTAGGAGTCGAGTTCCCGTCGCTGCACAGGGGGAATCTCGAACCATGTCCGCTGCGGTCTCCCATTCTGCATCAGCCGCAGTGGAGCCTGCTCAGCGGACACGTCGGTCCCAGCGTCTCACGGAGACTGATAATGTGCAAAGGGTTACTGCTGCCTTTTCAGGCCCTGCTATTGTACCCTATACTGGTCTGCAGCAAGCAGGCTTTTCTGGCACTAAGTCCTGCTTTGCACACACTGAGCATGCCCATGAGAGGACCTCTCATTGGAGGTCGAACGTCACACGCTCAGGCCCTGTAGCAACTCCCATTGGTCCTCCAGGAAGGTCCTGTAGAGCTGCAACTATAAAACGTTCGCTGGTCTGCACGGCCATGCGCTAGTGTAAATTATGTATGTGCTCAGCGCCAGTGTGGTCGTGTGTGTGCAGTCAGGGACCCGGCTGAAATAAGCCCCTAGAATGCTGGCACCTCTGGCGAGGAGTTTCATGTGTGTAGATTCAGGGCTGGCTAATAGCCATTAGAATTCCGGCTCCACCGGAGAGGAGTTGTGTGTTTGCATTTGACTGCATGACCACTGTCAGCTCTACTAAGTAGCTGTGTTCCCCTGTGAGCTAAACAGGGCACAGCGTTCTCTTTGCTAACGGATTCTGTGAAGTAACAGAGTTCGTTTATACCAATATACTTCACCGCCTTACTTAGCAGCGGGTTATTTCCTGCACAGTGGATCCCGGGTTGCGAACGCATCTATTACTTCTAATAAATATATTCGGTGCGTTCCGCCAACCCTAACAGATCACTGCAATTTAAATTAAAATAGGTTTTAAAAACTTTAAGGCACTGCAGCTTTTTTTATTGCAGCGCTGGAGTGGTGCTACTAAACTAAGTTCTATGCTCCTAGTACCATACCTACCAGCTGCCTTCTTGTTCTATTATCTGTGCCGTTGTGGCTCTTTTGCAGGTTGTGATCTGCCAGATCTCTCTCTCCAGAAGTCAAAATTCAATGTAAGTCTATGAGAGTCAGAATAAGGCTCTCATAAACTTATGTTGAGAGCTTGTGACTAGGGTTGAGCGAAACGGATCACCTGTGTGGGGTCGGCCATGCGGTATGCGACTTTCGCACCAAAGTCGCGTTTCGTATGACGCGCTTGGCGCCATTTTTTCAGCCAATGAAGGAGCGTGGGCAGAGTGATGACATAGGTCTTAGGGGCGTGGACGCCTATCGTCATCTTGTCGCTTGTGCGCTGTAGCGATTTGAAATGTGTAACACCAGCTTTTCTGTTGAGAGAGAGAGAGAGAGATTCCCATTGACTTTGCATTGGGTTTCGTGTTTCGGTCGATCCCCGACTTTTCGCCATAATCGGCCGATTTCACTCGACTCGACTTTAGAGATAGTCGGGTTTCGCGAAACCTGACTCGACCCTAAAAAAGTAAAAGTCGCTCAACCCTACTTGTGACCGATACCTCTGACTTCTGGTCATCAGAAGTTGAGTTCACAAAGAGCGGATCAGGAAGAGCAGAATATGGTGTCTGGTAAGTCTATTAAGCACCAACAAACGCTTGAGTGGTGCTTAAAAATGAATTTCACGGGAGTTGCATAAAAACTGAGCTACAGAGACTGGGCACCATATTGTGTAACCAACTAGGAAGAGTAACTCCCGTCTTTTATGCTTTTTGGAGCCATTTTCCAGCAGTAAGATAGATTAAATTGCTATGATTAACTTCTAAGGAAGTCAGAAAAAGGGAGTAAGAACATTCAGAAAGGAGGAGAGAAACAAAGTATAATGAAGGCTGACATTTATGTCTGCTATTTCTTGTCCCAGAAACTTAAATTACACTTATCAATATAGTTTTTCTTTTTCATAAATCAATAACTCATGTGAATATAACATTTCCACACTTTCTAGTAACCTGGGGTCTAATTTTCCTTGGCTGCTGGCTCTCTGGAAATGTCCTGAACCTTCTCAGTCTCTGCAGTAATATATTGCATTGAAAAAAGGGAGTAGGTGGGAGGAGGGGGATGCTGCTGCAGTTTTTCTCTCTTTGTGTCTGAGGCTGTCAGAGAGATGTCAGAAACATGCCTTGCTGACAGTTGTGAGCACCAAGATGTTTCTTCCCATCAAATTGACATTGAGTAGGAGGATAAGCACACTCAATAGGCATGCAAAGAGAAGAAACAACCCTAAAATAGGTCAGCCCAGGGGCGGACACAGACAGAAGAGGGCCCTTGTGGAAGAATAGTTTTTGGCCCTTTGCAGTAAAACAGCTCATCATAATGCACTATTCCACCTGGAACCCTTACGTCTTGGCCCCTTTGTGGCCGAACAGGTTCACACCAATGATATGTTTGTCCCTGGGTTAGCGACAGAATTTCTATCTGCATTACATCTTAAGCATGTCTACGGCTCGCAGAAGAATGATTGTGGTCTGTTTTAGTTAAAATAGGTAGGATTTAACATTGGAAAGGTCTGGAGAACAAAGGGCTGATATCCCATAATAGATAGATCTTGTAATAAAGTAGGGAAGGACTCCACCGACTGGCCATGTTAGTGCATTGCAGGTATTAGCACAATTCTTGAGCATGATGTACTGTGATGATGAAGAAATAACTTCTGATCACATAGATAAAGCTCACCTTTGCTAAATCCACCAAAGTGTTAGCTTGATCATTGAGCTTTCTCTGCTCCATTTTCACACTGCGTAACCTGAAAGTAACAAAGCAGTTAGATTCCTATGGCAAATGTACCTCCCAAACAGCCAGTCACATGACACATGCAAAGCAACCAATATCTTTCCTTACCCCCAAAATTGAAGCTGTATAAATAAAAAGTTATCCCTTGCAGCACATAGACGTTTGTAAAAGGTAGGATGATTCAGTGCTGTTAGGGTCCTTCATGTATTAGATCATGCAGTTAATTGAAAATGAGCGAACATAAAAAGGTACAATTGTCGTAGCATTACGCAGGACCTATGCATGTGAAATAGGCCTGTATACTGCTGCCAAACTTGGAATGGGATAGAGACTGGAAGTATGCTAAGCATCTTTGCATGCGTCAGTATGAATTACCCTCTTCATCATCATCATCATCAGCTTCTGGTAGAAAGCAAAAGTTTAAGTCAAACTGCAGCAGCCACACTGCAACCGTTCCTTAAGGTTGGTATGCTACTTCCTATCATGACAAAGATTCACTTTAAACCATGTTGCCTAATTAACATCAGTATTAAAGATGAAATAAGGTTTACCATGAAAAAGTTGTATTTATTTCCAAATATGATTAAAATATTACAGAAGAGGATTTCTTGCTCCTTGTATGTGCACCATGCTAATTTTAGGGCATACATGGTGTAAAAGTTGTGGTTGCAGATTGTGAGACCGCAGGATAGTGGGCTGCCGTCACTCCAGAGCGGATTTCATGCGGATATACGTCCTCAGACGCACAGTCAGCTAAAATATATTGCGGCGGAGAGACTGACCAACATCCTGTACTGTGATACAAGCTGCTGGCCAATCAGAGGCTGGCAACAGACATCGACTTGCCCATGGCAGGCGGCAAATGGCAGTGACATCATGCATTGCCTTGCAGTTGTGCCGACATCATCTGCCAGATATTGTGCTGGCTAGAGGAGGACACCGCAAGTCATGAAAGCGGGAGAAGTTAACAATAAGAAAAGTAATATGTTTGTTTCTTTTAAAAATGTGCTGGAAAGCCTGAAAGAGACCCAGGATGAAGGGCATTATACTAGGTAGGGGTCCAGGATGGGGGTTGTTATTCCAGGAAACGGCCCAGGAATGGAGTGCATTGTGCAAGGATGGGGGACATTATGTCAGGAATGGGGCACAGGATGGGGGACATTGTATTAGGAGAGGGCCCAGGATTGGGGGGCATTATTACTGGAAGGGCACAGGATGGAGGACATTATTACCGTAAGGGGCCAGGAGGGGACATTATTACTAGAAGTTGCCTAGGATGGAGGACATTGTCATAGGAAGGGACCCAGTATGGGGGACGTTATTAAATTAAGGGCTAAGGATGGTGACATTTTTATATACTGGGGAAAATTATACTATGATAGGGCCAAGGATATTTTATAGCTTGACATTTTATAGCTTTGAGCCCAGGACAGAGAAGCATTATTACTGGAAGGGCCCAGGACAGAGGGCATTAATACTGGTTGGGGACCAGGATGGGAAAGATTTTTGTGGATGGGGCCCAGGAAGTGGGACATCATTACAGGAAGGGGCAGAGGTCTCTATAGGCTCTAGAACGCTACAAGGGCTAATACATCTGATCAACATGCAGCTGGGGGCTCAGATCCAAATTTTGCATGGGGGCCCATCGGACTCTAGTTACACCACTGTTCACATTCTATTATGCTATAGGGAAACAGCCAAGTGCTTTTGCTGATAGTTGGGGTCTGACCAATGGATTTGCGATAAAAGTTACCTATCAGAAATTTGTTTTAATTAAGTGCAGGGCAGGAGGCTGCCTGGCAAACACCTTTAACATCGCTTCTCTCTGGACATAATTAAAATGGTCTTATTATTCATAGTGGATCATTGAAATTTAAACATAAATTAAGGGAATCCACCAACATTTATTTCGTGAGTAACTTTGGTGGAGTTCTGACAATAATTGAAATGGTTATTTTTTATCTTCACTTTTATTTCTATTGCAGTGGTGGACATAGTTGCATGTGTATGGGACACAAGGGGCACAAATTTTGGTTATAACTGGGTTACTGCTTCATTTCGAGAGGGCACTTCATAGTCTTAGCGGTCTTCTTTGGATAGGTGATAACTATTAATGCTGGGAATAACGCTTTCCATGTCTTGAGTAAAAGAATCAATGCTCCTTCCTGTGTGCTGAGCAGGCGAAGATTTAATATACAGTAACTTTATTAGGAGATGACCTAAAAGTGCAGATTCTGTAAGTAACTCCGTGTAATCTATGCAATGTGTCTTTAGGTTCTCTCAGGCGGCATGGTTATAAAACATCAGAATCATCACAGAAAGCAGCATGCTCAATGCTTAGAAAAAGAAAATAAAGAGAACAGCCAGGTTTTCTCATTCGTTGAATGAATGAAAAACCACAAGATTTTAGAAATGGAGACCACAACTTTGCAGTTATTTAAATTCCCATGCAGGCAAGCACCAATACATCTGGAGAGGTTACTCATTGGAGACGTGGAGGGATATGGAGTGAGGAACTTACTTCTGAGCTCTGGTAGGGGATGATTTAGCAAAACAAAGACAAAACACAACATAATTTTTTTGTTGTTGCTGTTAACAAATAGGACACTAAACAAACAATACAAGACTTACAACTATTTTACAGGACTAGGGAATACACTGTTGAAAACAAACCAGATGGTATATATAGGCTTGGGACTGTCTTGACTTTTTAAATATACTTAAATTGCATATAGTGATATTTTCAAGTCTGGAAGGAATCCCCTATCCACGGGTTAAGGGATAACTTCACGTTCGCAGTGGTCCAACTGATAGGACCCCCAATGATCACAAGAACTAGGGCTTTGAAGAGCCTTGTGTGAATGAAGCAGTGGCTAATCATGAGCTGTGCCACTCATTCATTCTTAATGTGACTTCCAGAGACATCCAAGCGCTGCGCTCGTCTGGTCATCTGCATGCCCAACGTAGATTACTTACAAACTGAGAATACCCTTTCAAAGAACCATTCCATGATTGTTGTTTTTTTTTTAAATACAGCGCTGGAGTGGTTCTTCTAATCTAAGTTCCCGTATTCATCTTTTATCGGTGCTGTGTCAGTCTGTCTCCAGCAGTTTGTGACCTATTGATCATTCCAGTGCTTGCTAGGGGATCCAGAAGTCATTACTCAATGTAAGTCTATGAGAGCCAGAACAAGGCCAGAACGAGGTTCTCATAGACTTACACTGAGAACTTGTGACCGTTACCTCTGACTTCTGGTCAGTAAAACGTTGTGGTCACAAGATGGTGGTCCGGGACTGTATAAGACTAGAGTCAGGGAACTTACATTAGTAGCACCACTCCAGTGCTCAAATAAAACAAAACAAGACACTGGAGTGGTGTTTTAAGCCATGTTCATCTTTTGTGTAGCAAAAAACCCCCCCCGAAACAAACCCTTTTCAGTATGCAAAATGTCAGTCAAGGGCTGTAAATGTCATGTAGATTAGGCAGAGCTGCGATTACAAAGCACACAGACATACAGAGTCTCTGTGGCCTAACACGATAAAGCCGTAGGCGTAAAATGTACCACTGTTTGGTGGTGTATTACAGAGCTAGAGCTCGCAATAATACCTCCATAATACAACATCTTCTGGAACATGAAACAATAACAGGTATGATGTCAGAGGCAAAAGGAGCTCAAATAAGGCCTGGTAGATTTCCAAGGGTGGTGTATCGTGGCACTGTACAGCTGTAACGAGCTATAAAACAGACATATGCACGAGTCCTTAAGATCTGGCCACTGCAGTTTATGCAATGGCAGAAAAACATGGCAGGAAAAAAATCAAAGAAAAACTGTTGTGAATTCTGTTGTCAAGCTCCCTCCTGTGGCCATGAATGGTACTTCGGCTGGTTCTGTCCATGGGCTTCCTCTGGTGGTTGTGAGTGGGGCTGCGGCTTCTGAGTTTCCTTCCACAGGTGACAAGGTTAATTCGTTAGCTGGCAGCTCTATTTAACTCCACTTAGATCATTGCTCCATGCCACCTGTCAATGTTCCAGTATTGGTCTAGTTCACTCCTGGATCGTTCTTGTGACCTGTCTTCCCAGCAGAAGCTAAGTTCCTGCTTGTTTTTCTCTGGTTTGCTATTTTTCTGTCCAGCTTGCTATTTTGATTTTTGTCTTGCTTGCTGGAAGCTCTGGGACGCAGAGGGAGCGCCTCCGCACCGTGAGTCGGTGCGGAGGGTCTTTTTGCGCCCTCTGCGTGGTCTTTTTGTAGTTTTTTGTGCTGACCGCAAAGTTACCTTTCCTATCCTCAGTCTGTTCAGTAAGTCGGGCCTCACTTTGCTAAATCTATTTCATCTCTGTGTTTGTAATTTTCATCTTTGCTCACAGTCATTATATGTGGGGGGCTGCCTTTTCCTTTGGGGAATTTCTCTGAGGCAAGGTAGGCTTTGTTTTTCTATCTTCAGGGCTAGCTAGTTCCTTAGGCTGTGACGAGTTGCATAGGGAGCGTTAGGAGCAATCCACGGCTATTTCTAGTGTGTGTGATAGGATTAGGGATTGCGGTCAGCAGAGTTCCCACGTCTCAGAGCTCGTCCTATATTATTGGTAACTATCAGGTCATTCCGTGTGCTCTTAACCACCAGGTCCATTATTGTCCTAACCACCAGGTCATAATAAAAAACACCATGTGCGAACTTGGTCTAAGAATGCGAATCTTATGTCAAAAACTCATTAAGAGCCAAGAACTTCATCTATTTTCATCCTAGTTATTGATGTTAACACTGTAGCTTCAACTGCATGAATTGTGTGCCTCCTTTGATTTATAAAGCACTACGGAACATATTGCCGCTATAGACGTAAAATTATTAATTTATAATAAAAGCTCTTCTTCTAAACCCTTATTATTATTATGTTTAACCTCCATGTATATGTTTCTACATTTTTTTAGTACCATAAAGGCAGCGATATTAAAACTGTTGAGAAGGAAAGGTGTCTTTGCTTCACAGAGCAGCCAATCACAATGCAGCTTTCATTTTTCAAGAGCAGAAAGTAAAAAGAAAATTGAGATGTGATTGGTTGCTGAGGGCGACATAGACAGTTTTTCTTGAAAAATAGGTTTATTATATACAGTTTAGCGCAGTGTTATTATACTTATTCACAGAGGTCAAGTGAATGATCGTCATCTCTGTGCGGCACTTATTTTTTAAATTGGGGGGTAAGTTGTACAGATCCTGTGGTGATAACCTTTGCTTATAACTGCTCATCTTTTTTATCGTTTCCTGTTTAATCTGCCACCTACTTGTTTTATATTTCTCCTTGGTGATTTTTTGTGCGTTTCCATGGAAGCCATTTCAAGAATTAGCTAAGCAAATCTTATATTTATTTTGACCATAATTTTCAAAATCTATTTATTCAGAGTATGTCTCGCCATACATATAGTGGGGGAAATAAGTTTTTGATCCCTTGCTGATATTATAAGTTTGCCCACTGACAAAGACAGGAACAGTCTATAATTTTAAGGGTAGGTTAATTTTAACAATAAGAGATAGAATATCAAAAATAAAATCCAGAAAATCACATTATATAAATGAATAAATTTATTTGCATTTTGCTGTGAGAAATAAGTTTTTGATTGCTCTGGCAAACAAGACTTAATACTTGGTGGCAAAACCCTTGTTGGCAAGCACAGCAGTCAGACGTTTTTGTAGCTGATGATGAGGTTTGTGCACATGTCAGGAGGAATTTTTATCCACTCCTCTTTGCAGATCATTTCTAAATCATTAGAATTTTGAGGCTGTCACTTGGCAACTTGGAGCTTCAACTCCCTCCATAAGTTTTCTATGGGATTAAGGTCTGGAGACTGGCTAGGCCACTCCATTACCTCAATGGGCTTCTTTTTGAACCACTCCTTTATTGCCTTGGCTGTATGTTTTGGGTCATTGTCTTGCTGGAAGACCCAGCCTCTACCCATTTTTAACGTCCTTGCGGAGGGAAGGAGGCTGTCACTCAGGATTTTACAGTACATGGCTCCATCCATTCTCCCATTGATGCAGTGAAGTTGTCCTGTGTCCTTAGCAGAGAAACACCCCCAAAACATAATGTTTCCACCTCCATGCTTGACAGTGCGGACGGTGATCTTTTGGTTATACACAGCATTTCCCTTCCTCCAATCACGGCGAGTTGAGTTAATGCCAAAGACCTCAATTTTTGTCTCATTTGACTAAAGCACCTTCTCCCAATCACTCACAGAATCATCCAGTTTTTCATTTGCAAACTTCAGACAGGCTTGCACATGTGCCTTCTTGAGTAGGGGGACCTTGTGGGCACTGCAGGATTTTAAACCTTTACAGCGTAATGTGCTACCAATGGTTTTCTTCGTGACTGTAGTCCCAGCTGCCTTGAGATCATTAACAAGTCCCCCTAGTGTAGTTTTAGGCTGATCTCTCACCTTATTCATGATCAAGGATACCCCATGAGGCGAGATTTTGCATGGTGTCCCAGATCGATGTCGATTGACAGTCATTTTGTATTTCTTCCATTTTCTTACTATTCCACCAGCAGTTGTCTCCTTCTCACCCAGCGTCTTACTTATGGTTTTGTAGCCCATTCCAGCTTTGTGCAGGTCTATGATCTTGTCCCTGACATTCTTATAAAGCTCTTTGGTCTTGCCCATGTTGTAGAGGTTAGAGTCTGCCTGATTGAATCTGTGGACAGGAGTTTTTTTTATAAAGGTGACTATGTAAGAGAGCTGTCTTTAATGCAGGTAACAAGTTGATTAGGAGCGTCTAACTGGTCTGTAGGAGGCAAAACTCTTAATGGTTGGTAGGGATCGAACACTTATTTCTCACTGCAAAATGCAAATAAATGTATATAATTTATACAATGTGATTTTTTTGGATTTTATTTTTGATATTCTATATTTATTTCCCCCACTTTATGTGGATATGCTAAAAAATTACTAACATTGGAATACCCCTTTAATGAATCATGTTTGAAGATTAATTTTTTTTCTACACAACACATTTATTTGTGTGTTAGGAAAGCTGAAACCTATTTTCTTTTCAATGAAGGAACAAAATTAACTTTTGCACTAGAAGCAGGGGCGTAACTACTGGAATTGAAGAGGTCACCACTGTGACCAAACTTGGTGGGTGAGGGTCCCTCCAATGCCAGCAAATACTTTAACTGGATGTGCATCCTCGGATATACATTTAGCTGAAGTGTATTGTGGTTCAGAGACCCGTCGGGTCCATGGGTGGCAATATGCGCTGCAAGCCAATCAGAGGTCAGCAGCTGATGTCGGCATGCACGTGACTGCCAGAGGAGATTGACAGGTTACACCTGCTAATCACCTGCAGAATCACTGGTTCAAGATGGTCAGGAGGTAGAGCCTAACTAGTCTCCTCTTTGGCTATAATCGCAGGCTGGATCAGAGGAAAAATATAGTTGGCTGCAATTGTGCAGCCAAGCTCTGATACATGCTGCCCACGAGGCAGCACAAATTAAGTGACAGGTTCCTTTTAAAAAATTAACAAAGGGGATACTTACTCTGTAATCCACTCCTATGCCGTGTCCACCAATATTTTCTCACTGGTCACCGTGATTGGATACGCACTAATTACACCTGCCTTTAATGCCAGTGACAGCGCTGCATCTCTATGCGTTGAGCTCCAGTGCTGTCTCCTACATGCTGTGTCATTCACTGCTAACCAGCAGCCGGCCCACTGATTTGTGGTGAAATCTATATATTTATCGTATAGGTTCTTCTGGTTTTCATGGTGTCTAATATGTTTCCATGTCCAATAAATTTATAGTAAAATCAGATGCATGGTTGCCAGATCCCAACCAATCTGCTACTGAATTCCTTTTATAGATTTCCTTCTAGTAGCTAGGATCTGCTTGGCATTGCCAAAAGGTAATTCATTGATGAAGTCATCAGTCATATTGTGCACGGAGTTATTACCCATATGTTAGGTGAATCCGGATAGTAATACCTCAGTTTTTTCTTTTGTTCCTATTAGTATATCTTCTATTTTCCCTATCTGGTACCCTGATCACCTTTGTCTCCCCTTGACTGACCTTTACTTCTTTCTTTCCCTTCTAGTCTCACTTACAGGTGAATTGCTTGCAGGAACTTGCGTTGATGTTTGCGTACTTTAGCATGGTCGATTTTTCTCACAAGTTTTGTGTGTTTGTAAATGAGCCACGTTTCCCTGAGCACGTTGGCAGCTGCATTTTTCACCTAGAAAATAAATAGATAAAAAAAAGTCAAAAACTTAAAATGACTGGTGTGCTACAGTACAGAACAGTGAGGAGGGGACTGGAGGAAAGTGATAATGTGGAGGGACACTGGATGGTGATAAGGTGACTATAAATCCACGACACCTAACCACATCCTTCACTCTTTCCTTGACTCCTTCCTATGATGCCATGTTGCAATGATACTAGTTTCTACATGTGCATTATGCTTATACTTATTGCATTGCACAATTTATGAAATAACCAGTTCATCAATAGCAATTTATGAAGCCCAGATGACTCCATGTGTTTTGTCAAATATTAATACATTTGAGAGAAAAGCTCTCTTGCCGCACACAAAAAAAGAAGTAAAAAAGAAACAAACAAAAAATGCTCCATTGTTGATTTCTGATAATGGCACCCATGCTCATTAGATTACATTTGTACAATCAATTATTAGCTGGTTTAGTGAAGCGGATGATTGACTAATTGACCGACAAATGCTTGAATCAACCAATTAACGCACTTAATCATTCAAAACAGGGATGGGGCATGTTGGACTTTTTCTGCCGATGATCAGCACTGGCTGCCTCATCAACTAAAAGAATCTAGTATTGGCTGATGCAGTGTGGGATATATTTTGGGCCACTGACCAAGGATGATTCGTTGGCCCATTTTCATATAATGTATATGCGGGCTTTAACCAAGAAAATGGCATGTGAGCAGCCCTTAGGGTATGTGCCCACGAACTGGAATAGCAGCGTTTTGGATGCAGCATGTCAATTATCTGCAGCAGAGACGCTGCATAGTATCACCCACAGCCATTCACTGGATGCGGTAAATCTGCATGGTTCAATGAACACATGCGGACTTACCTGCTGGACTAGAATACAGCATTTTGGATGCAGCGAAAATACTGCATGAGCGCTGCAGGGGAATTGTATGCATTAACAGTACTGTCACACACAGTGCCATGCAGTCTTAGACTAGCCCTGGCCAACTACAAATGCAAGTGATGTGTAAGATATGTCTAGATCTAGACCTGGAAAGAATAAATCTTGGTTTAGGAACATTTCTATATGTAACATGCATATGGGTGTAATATGAGGAAAACAAGCACAGGTTATGCATGCTTAGTAAGAGAGTTCTTGGTTTACCCCCTATAGCATAGCCTGCCATTCCCCTCACTAAACATATAAGGCACTATTAGAGAATTTACTCCAAATTCCACCTCATGCCCATTTTCCCCCACCACTCTTTACCCGCTTTGAAAGTTGTGTGTCCATCATAAAGTTGTGCACATGTTTCTCGGCTTTGGTGAGCTCCAACTTTCTCGCAACAACAGCAACAACCAGAGCTGTGCATCCTGCACCCTGTGGAAGGAAAGCACAGGCTTATTGTAGGGCATGGGATAAGGAGAACTGATGACTGTAGGGTACATGTGATGGAGGAGGAAGACAGGTGTAAAGAAACCTAGTAGGGTTCGCGGAAAGACAATAGGAAGAGAGATCGCTATTCACTACACGCGGTTGTCATCTTACCATGATGCCTGTCAGCAGACAGACTCCTTTGCCACAGTAAGTATTGGGCACCATATCTCCATAGCCAATTGATAGGAACGTTATTGAAATGAGCCACATGGCACCCAGGAAGTTACTGGTCACCTCCTGTTTGTCATGGTACCTATTGGGGAGAGCAGAATAAAAAGTGAAAGGTAATGAGAAAGTCTGGTATTGGAGGAGTCTTAGAATACAGGTCTTAACATGCAACATTTTTGATAAATATAGTTTTAGTTTGAAAAGAAGTAAAATAAATCATCGTCAACCTTAGTCAGTGCCAGGTATAAAAAAAATACTGTAACCAGCAGGTCTTCAAACTTTGTTCTTAAGGCTATTAAGGTTAGGACCCAAGTGAACTAATTCTTTTTATTTTATAGCCTTGTCAATGTTTGTCATTGATGAGTGATCGCCAAGGATAAGTATATAAATGATGAAGGTGATGATCATGTGGCTGAACATATCAATAAAACAAAATGACTTTGGTGCCATAATTTGTTTTAACAAGAAGTTCCCAGATATGAAATTTCTTTGGAAAGAAACCATTAAAACAAAAAAAACATATTTAGAAACTATAGGTAAGTAAAGAAAGAAATCAGATCATGTGCTCTTGATCTAAATACATTAGAGAACATCTTAGAGTATGTGCACACAATGTCCTTAAGATGTCAGAGGACCTGCCAAGTTCATCAAGGCAAAGAGGCACCAGAAAATTATCAGCGGTCTTTTTCCTGAAGAGTCTTCTCCGGATAAATTCTTTTAGCCACTTCAGCCATGGATTTCAAAGCCTGAAGCTGTTAAAAGAAGCTGCAAAAAACCGAACATACTGTATGCACTGGAAGTCATTTTGACATTGCTATGCATTATTTGTAGTGTATACCGTTTTTTTCAGGCAGGTTCCAGGCAGAATCCACTTGAAAAAGACATTGTGTGCACATACCCTTAGAGCAGGGGTCCCACCCATGCAGTCCATGGGCCGCATGCAGCCCCCGGGACTGCTTCATGTGGCCCAAAGGCACTGTAGACCCCTTGACGATAGCAGCCCAGCCCAGGGTTCCATCAACATCAGCAGCTGACTTTGACGTGCCTACACATGGCAGTAACGTGATACGATCTGCCGATGTCAGCTGCCGGCCTCTGATTGGCTGGCAGCTGGTATTTTTATTGCTGAGCTCAGAGCTTGTCTCTGCGCGTCAATACATTTCAAATGTCCAAGGATGCACATTCAACCGAAATAAAGAGCTGACATCTGCGGACCCCTGGGTCGGGCCGCCATCATCAAAGTGCCTATGAGACGCATGTGCAGAAGGATGCCAGGGAAACGGAGGACAAGAATCTTTTTTTTTTCTCTTTTATCTGAATGTGAAGAATGGCACAATAGGGGATATTACTACAATATGGAGACCAGAATGGGGCATTACTTTAAGCTGGGACCAGAATGGGGCATTACTACAAGATGAGGACCAGGATAGGAACATTACTATAAGATAGGACCAGGATAGGGACATTACTATAAGATGGGAACAGGATGGGACATTATTACAAGATGAGGACCAGGACTGGGACATATCTATTAGATGGGACAAGGATGGGACATTGCTACAAGATGAGGAACAGGATCTGGCATTATTACAAGATGAGGGCCAGGATGGAGACTTAACTACAATATGCGGACCAGGATGGACATTACTACAAGGGCAGCACGGTGGCTCAGTGGTTAGCATTGCAGCGCTGGAGTCCTGGGTTCAAACCCCACGAGGGACAACATGAGTTTGCGTTGGTTTCCTCTGGGTACTCCGGTTTCCTCCCACATTCCAAAGACATACTGATAGGGAATTTAGATTGTGAGCCCCATCTGGAACAGCGATGATAATGTGTGCAAACTGTAAAGCGCTGTGGAATATGTTAGCACTATATAAAAATAAAGATTATTATTATTTACAAGATGGGGACCAAGATATGGTATTATTACAAGATGAGGACCAGGATGGGGACATTACTACAAGATGGGGACCAGGATGGGTGACAGTACTACAAGATGGGGCATATTACCACAAGATGTTTGCCAGAATTACTATATGATGCTAGTTGCAAGACAATATTACCGTATGTAGGCAATTGGGGGGAACAAAATTCTAAAAATGTTAAAAAAAAATCAAAATAAAGCATGAAAAAATATTTTGCTACTAAAAATGCTGCTTTATATATAAACTAAAGTAAACCAAAAAAGTGCCCGTTTGATATCGCCATTTGCCACATCTATAACGACCCGAGTTATAAAACTGTACAATAACCCATACAATGAATGCCATTTAAAAAAAATAAAATGAACACGGAAAAAATATTCAAAAAAAGTTGTAATTAAATTCAAAATTTTTCTCGTGCAGCCCAAAGACCCAGTTGCATTTGAGACCCCTGCCTTAGCGGATCCTCTTATTTATACCTCATTTACTTCTGGAAGATCATCTACAATTTGAAAACTGCCAATTTGCAAGACCACACTATCAAGTGTTTAGGAACCCTCGCCAAGGGACTTTCATGTCTTGATGTCAAAAGGGAATGTGTCTTTGGTAGAGACTGGACAACTCAAATGTACAAGTATAACGGAAGTGTGTCTAGAGAAAACCTTTCCTGTCCAGAAAGTCCATCAAGAGGAAAATTAAGTTTGCATCTGAACATCTAGACTATTTTAGAGCCTTTAAACGATATGCAATGACGTCAGTGCCACAGCCTATGATAGGCGACCGGGATCAGCGACCAAGACTCGCCGGTGGACCTGGGGAAGGTGAACACAGTTTTTATGTTTAAATCAAATGCAGTCAGGCCTGAATATGATATGAAAACCCCTTTAATTATATAGTTCTCATGTTTTCATAATTTTTAATCCTGCTGAAGATTATAATTTAAGTGAACAATTCCACTTAAATACTGTATATAAATATGATCATCGACATTTCAGCTTGTGACAGAAATGAAAAAAATATAATTAGTACACTTTGGTCCTAAAACAGGCAGATTAAAAAAAACACTTATTATCAATTAACAAAAGAAAGCATAAAAACTGACATGCACATCTAACAAACAAAATGCATAACAAAAATGCATTAGATTTCAAATCCTTGTCACATTGGACTGAGCCTTTAGATTTGGCCATGCTATCTGCATGCGTTTAATAATGAATTCTCCCCGTAACGTCTTTGGCATGAGCCATGAGCAAAATGGGCAAAGGTACCTTTACTCTACCCCTCACATGCATGCCGCAGGCATGTGGCATGTAAGGGACATGCTTAAGCACATGGATGGTAGGCTGAACTGCATGCTGTAACCATCCAGGAACTTTCTTCCTTGCAAAAAGTTCCCTCATCCCCTCCAATGGGTCCATGTAATGTGAAACCAGTTGCTGACAGCTGAGCTATTTAAGACCTTGAACATGTTCCTGCTAAGGAAAATATGGAGTCCTGTTATTTAGGAGGGTAAACAATGGGTATTTTCTTACTATCAGAGTGATCGGGTCTGCTGATCAAGGCAAATGAGATAGATGATGGGAGCGAAGTAGTTGTTATTATACTCCAAAAACATATAGCTGCCATATTTTCTCATCTGTATTATTCCTGCAAGTGCCAGCCCAACTTCATGACCCAAAGTGAGAGCTTCACATATGCCAATAAGGCTGTAGGATCACCAGACCCGCTGGACTGGGACTTGTGGGCTTATTAGTGACAGGCAAATATGGTACTATATAGTAATGTGAAGTAGCCCTAGGTCAACCCTTTTCTAAGTAGATGACTTTAAAGCAAACCATTTATGTACAAAAGTGGGACAATTTTGGTTATTTCTTTTAAAAGATTCTATAATTTGACCTAAAGTCCTGTTTTGGTTCTCAGTAAAGCATTAATACCTGTGGTTTCATATTTAATAGACAAATATTATGCACATACTGGATTGTTTAAGTGTATCATTAGTTCTATCATATATATATATTTGGTTTGGTTTTCATTTCCATTATCGGCTGCTTTTCCTCCTATGTCCTTGGTGAGCTGACCCTACAGGGCAAAGGTTTGTAAGTAGACCTGTTTAGAGTTCTATATGCAAGATAAAGACCTCCAATGTATATTTATCCTCAACATTTTACCAAAGCATTTATCCTCACTTCCTTTATTCTTAAAATGGAAACCATTCCTCCTTGTTCTTGATCATTATTGATTTCCATTGACTATATAGTCAGTAAGTGTGAAATCTACTGTGTTGCTCAATATTTACATTTTATCATTTAACCACCTTTTATTATTTACTCTAATCAGAGTACAGGAAAATCTTGAAAGTTTACCTACAAACAGGCGACAAATTCTAATACTCAATGCATCATTTAGAGAAACTGAAGAGGAAGTGGTCAGCACATGGCTGCAAATTTGGAAATCGCATATTAACAGTCAAGTGACAGTTACTGTGAAACAGTGTAGAATCCCAGCAGTGTGTACATTGCACACTGTAAGTATTCTCCAGATTAGACTGTTTCATTTTCTACCTGACACAGAACATACATTTAAGGGAGCGTTCATAGTTGGCAGATTTTGTTGCAGACATTTCTGTGAATGTTCATTCATCTAAGGAATTTTTCACACGTCCTGATATTTCTGGTACTGGAAAAAACAGTACCGGAGCTATCCATGTGTTACGCACGTGTGCTATCTGTGTGCCGCATCAGTGTCACATGTACCAGCTCCTGGGAAAAGCTGTTCAGTTCACACTGTTCCGAAGCGCCGGGTGCTGAAGGCAGCTCTCATCATTGTCAGCTGGTCTCCCTGAGATCAGCGTGATCAAGAACAATGCTGAGAGTTTTATTCAGCCCTCGCTGTGTACATCATGTGTAAAATAAAAGATCAAATAAAAAAATGCCGTGCGCTCCGGTGTAATTTTCATGACCAGTAGAAGGAAAGCCAACCACTGGGGGGCTGATGTTAATAATTTGGGAAAGGAGCCAATATCCCAAAAGATTCCCAGGCTACTAATAACAGCTCATAGCTGCTTGCTTAGACTTTACTGGTTAGTTTACAGGGAACCCCGGGAAAAAAATTACGCTAGCACCGTGAGATATTTCTTAACTGTATAAACACTTGTGAGCTGTTTATTATAGCTTAGGAACCTTTTGGGATATTGGCCCCTTTCCCAGATTATTAACCTCTTTCTGACCTCGGACGGGATAGTACGTCCGAGGTCAGAAGCCCCGCTTTGATGCAGGGCTCCGGCAGTGAGCCCGCATCAAAGCCGGGACATGTCAACTGTTTTGAACAGCTGACGTGTGCCCGCAATAGCGGCGGGTGAAATCGCAATTCACCTGCCGCTATTAACTAGTTAAATGCCACTGTCAAATGCTGACAGCGGCATTTAACCGTCGCTTCCGGCTGGGCGGCCGGAAATGAGCGCATCGCCGCCCCCGTCACATGATCGGGGGTCAGCGATGCATCAGAATGGTAAGCATAGAGGTCCTTGAGACCTCAATGGATACTGATGCCGGCCTGCTGTGAGCGCCACCCTGTGGTCGGCGCTCACAGCACACCTGCATTTCTGCTGCATAGCAGCGATCTGATGATCGCTTCTATGTAGCAGAGCCAATCGAGTTGTGCCAACTTCTAGCCTTCCGTGAAGGCTATTGAACCATGGCAAAAGTTAAAAAAAAAGTTAAAAAAATGTGAAAAAATAAAAAAAATATAAAAGTTTAAATCACCCCCCTTTTTGCCCCATTCAAAATAAATCAATAAAACAAAAATCAAACCTACACATATTTGGTATCACCGTGTTCAGAATCACCCGATCTATCAATAAAAAAAGGATTAACCTGATCACTAAACGGCATAGCGAGAAAAAAATTTGAAACGCCAGAACTACATTTTTTTGGTCGCCGCGACATTGTATTAAAATGCAATAACGGGCGATCAAAAGAATGTATCTGCACCAAAATGCTATGATTAAAAATGCCAGTTCAGCATGCAAAAAATAAGCCCTCATCTGACCCCAGACCATGAAAAATGGAGACGCTACGGGTATCGGAATATGGCGCAATTTTTATTTATTTTTTTTAAGCAAAGTTTGGAATTTTTTTCACCACTTAGATAAAAGATAACCTAGACATGTTTGGTGTCCATGAACTCGTAATCACCTGGAGAATCATTGTGACAGGTCAGTTGTAGCATTTAGTGAACCTAGTAAAAAAGCCAATCAAAAAACAACAAAGTGGGATTGCACTTTATTTGCAATTTCACCGCACTTGGAATTTTTTTCCCATTTTCACGACATGCTAAAACCAATGATGTGGTTCAAAAGTACAACTTGTTTCGCAAAAAATAAGCCCTCACATGGCCACATTGATGGAAAAATAAAAAAGTTATGGCTCTGGGAAAAAGGGGAGCAAAAAACGAACACGGAAAAACGGAAAATCCCAAGGTCATGAAGGGGTTAATATCAGTCCTCAGCTGTTGGCTTTCCCTCTGCTGGTTATAAAAATTACATAGAAGTCCACGCCATTATTTTTAGGAGAACATGCAACAGTGATGAGAGCGGTCTTCAGCACCCGGCGCCTAGGAACAGCATGAACTGTACCAGATGCCAGTACATTTCACACTGATGACACACAGATGTCATCCATGTGTCATCAGTGTGCACCTGTGCGTGAAGTTTTACAGCCCATGCTGTGGATAAAAAACAGACACACGGTTGACATAAACACACTGACATGTGCGCAGACTGTCACCATGCATACCTGAGACACTAAAGTGTGAAAGAGGCCTAAATCAATTTTCTAGAAATTAATGTGATTGCTGCGAATTAAAGTCACACAAATTTCTACAACATAATATGTCATGAGTGAATTCAACCTTAAAGTGAACCTGTAAGCTGAAACATACGGGGTGGTTGGACTGCAGTCATCAGCAAATGTATTGTGATAAAGAAGCAATAACATCATTTTGTAGGGGAAGTTGTTTCACTTCAAAATACAAGTGACTCTTCAACTTGCAAATTAAAAACCTGAGCGGCTCTTGGCCACTTCTGTTTTCAGCCGCATTCATACAGGTGTACCTTTTCATCTTATTCTGAGATGTTTTGCAGTGCAACTGATTTTAACTATTGAGTTATAGTTGCATCCAACTCAATGTAATTTTTTTCATCATGTATTAGAATGGGCGAAAAACACTGAAAAAATGCTGAAAAAATTGATAAGCTGCAGATTTCATATGGCTTCAAAACTGCAAGAAAAAATAAGCAACATAAGCATGCCATTTCAGAAATCTCACTCACTTTATTGGCACTAGGAAATCCTTCAGTTTTTGTAGCAAAATTATGTGACAAAAATGCAGCAAATACTTAAAGTGTGCACACACCCTTATAATGTACCCCTGTTCAGTAAGTTAGGTACATAATAATGTCCTGGTGTGAATGAAATGTGACAATGATTCACATGAAAAGTAAGCTATGGACATGCATGAAGGCACCCTTCTGACAACTATGTTTTAGGGCAGTGTTCCCCAAGTCCGGTCCTCAAGAGCCACCAACAGGTCATGTTTTCAGGATTTCCTTAGTATTTCACAGTTGATAATTCCATCACCTGTGCAATACTAAGGAATTCCTGAAAACATGACCTGTTGGTGGCTCTTGAGGACCGGAGTTGGGGAACACTGTTTTAGGGTGAGGACAGGTGGCTGTAATACACACGTGTGGATCGTATCGTAATCCTTGGACTGGCCGTCAGCTCTCCTGACCTACTCTGGTCAGGAGCCCTGGTGGCCAGTTTTACGATTGCTGACGGCCAGTTTGAGATGCGATCCTCACACGAGCATTACGGCCATCTGACTGCTCCCTTATGGCTCCTACTCACTTGCGAGAGACTCGGCTGAGTCTTGCATGTTAATACCCAGCGCTGCTGCTGGCACTCAGATCGGAGCATGCGGCCGCATAGTAATACATGCACCCGCACGCTCTGCTCCTGAGTGCCGGGTGCAGTGCCGGATAATGAAGTGTGAGACTCATCAGAGTCTCGCGCAAGTGAGTAGAAGCCCTTACTCTGACACTGGCATTTCAGAGAAAACAAATTTTAAAAACTGAACTGGCCAGGGGAAGAAGTGTCTGCCCAGAGGATTGGCTTTATAGACAGGTGCATCCATGTACTTAAAAAAGAAAGGTGTATCAATCAATCTGAGACAAGAGGGAAGAAACCAGAGAGAACCGCCCAGCAGACTGTTCTCAATGCGCCCTGGCTCATCTCCCTGTTAGGCCAGTCTCACACGTCCAGACAATTCCGGTATCGGAAAAATCGGTACCGGAATTATCCGTGTCCGTGTGTCCGTGTGCTTACGTTGAACATCAGTGTGGCACACGTGCGGCAGCCGTGTGCCGCCCGTGTGCCGACTGAGGACCACACGGACCATGCAGGAGACAGCACTAGAGTTAAGCACTGTCCCCTGCGTGCGGTGCTGAAGCCGGTATTCATCCCTTCTTCCCAGCAGCGTTTGCTGGAAAGAAGGAATGAATAATATTTTTTTTTTATTTATTTTTGTTTTTAAAATAAAGTTGCCAGTAATCTGCCCCCTCCCACCCCCTGTGCGCCCCCCCCCCCCCTCCGCTGGCATTAAAATACTTACCCAGCTCCCTCGGCGCTTACATCCTTCCAGCGTCGCTGCTTGTCCTGTATGAGCGGTCACGTGGTGCCTCTTATTACAGTAATGAATATGCGGCTCCACCCCTATGGGAGGTGGAGCCACATATTCATCACTGTAATGTGCGGCACCACGTGACCGCTCATACAGGACAAGCAGCGACGCTGAAAGGATGTAAGCGCCGAGGGAGCTGTGTAAGTATTTTAATGCCAGCGGGGGGCGCACAGGGGTTGGGAGGGGGCAGATTACCGGCAACTTTATTTTAAAAACAAAAATAAATAAAAAAGATTATTCATTCCTTCTTTCCAGCAAACGCTGCTTGAGAGAAGAAATGAATGGGGCTTCAGCACCATACGCGGGGGGACAGCGCATACAGTAGCGCTGTCTCCTGCATGGCACACGGACTGCACACAGAAAACATCCGTGTGCGGTACGTGTTTTACACGGACCCATTGACTTTAATGGGTCCGTGTGATCCGTGCGCTCCCACGAACACTGACATGTCTCCGTGTTTTCCAAACGGACACACGGTCTGTGAAAACACGCTGACATGTGCAGAGACACATTGATTTTAATGTGTCTACGTGAGTCAGTGTCTCCGGTACGTGAGGAAACTGTCACCTCACGTACCGGAGCCACTGACGTGTGAAACCGGCCTTATAGAATACAACACATACACACATTAGTTTCTCCTCGTTTGCATCTGTTTTGTCCTCATCCATTTAACTGGACAAGGTAAACTTTTTGCATTGTCACTTAATAATGAATCCGCTATTAATGGATGTAAAACAGATATCTTCCATTTCTACTCCATTTTTAACAAATCTCCATAGACCTAAATTCTCATCCACAAAATGAAATGACAAAAAGGTTATGTACCAAATTTACTGAACAAACTCCGGCATCTGTTAAGAAAACAGATGTGTGAAAAATAATATTAAACACTCTGGGCATTTTTAGCCCTAGAAACTCTCCCAAAATTGGCAGAACGTGGGTTGGGCGGAAGTGGAGAGGTCTGCCTGGCAAATTAATCAAAATGGACGCTGATTCAGTCAGGGAGGCAACAATTTTGGCAAAGACATACAGCATTTGTAAGATGTACTTAGTTCACTGAGAGATGGGTGCAGAGTCAGATGGAAGGCCGTATTTCTCGTGCGAGGATCACATCGCAATCCTCAGACTGACCGTCTGCTCTCATGACCTGAGCGTGACAGCTGCTTAGAAATACATCACGCTCAGCTCAGGAGAGGTGCTGGGTCAGTCTGTGCTCTGCAATATGAACCTTGCACTAGAAATACAGGCCTGTTCCCTTAGAGTAGAGCTAAATGATGGCTTTGGCTGTGACACCCTTCGTATGACTAAAGTTCACTTGGTGCTGCTGTTTAAGTGAACGTGATGTAGCACCAGCACTGAGTGAACTTTGGATGTGTAATGGCTGTCATGGCCAAAGCTGCCTTGTAGCCCTAGGCTTAAAGTGGTTTTCCCACCAACAAAGTTAATTTTAATCAATATATCTTGGAATAATAATAAGTCCCCCAATTGGATATGTTAAAAATTGTTTCTGTGCTGAGATAATATTATAAATGTGCCCCTCTATGTACTGTGGAATGGCTGTGTCCAACCATCCAGGAACAAGATCTGAACATACCACATCTCCTGGGCAGGGGAGAAAGCAAAAGAGTATACAGACATTACAGCATGGGATCTCGCAGCTGCTGCTTTCTGTGAGGTAAAACATTTCTCTGCCTGTTTTTAAATCTACAGGGAAATGTTCAAAGCGTAATTATTTTAATTTTAATTTAATAATTCAATAGTACACATGAAAATAAGCAAATTTGTAATATATCTTATCAGAGAGATTTGCTTCTTTCTCTGCCAGAACTGATCAGTCATTATGAATATTCTCAATTCTGAGGTAAAATCTGTATTCAGTGAAGACTTTCCCATTACTGAGATAGGTGGCAGTTACTATGGATGCTTCTATGGACACGATTCTATGTAGGAGCTAGAAGCAGAGCTCCATCATTCTCTCCCTTTTATCTACACAGAATCTCATCAGTAGTAGCTGCCATTTATCTCATTCAAAGATCTAGTGAAGTGTACTTTGTTAGTAGGAAAACCCCTTTAATGAATCAGGTACATTTTATTCCAGGAGTGCCTGCATTAAGACTGGTGTGCACAATGCCAGAATCAATTAATTGGGTCAATGTACTATCTGTTTTAAAGATGGACAGTACATGGATGAGAAAAACTGATGTGTGAATGTGCCTTTAGTTAACCAAACACAAATTGTCTGTTAGAGAACCTGTCAGCAGGATTATGCACAGTAACCTACAGACAATATCAGGTCGGCGCTGTTATAATGATTACAATGATACCTTGGTTGATGAAATCCGTCTCGTGGTTGTTGTTTAATCTTTATTTTCAGTTTTCGGTTAATGATATCCTCATGCCCCGGGGCAGCCTGTGTGGGGGTCTTTATGTGATGCTCTGCTTAAGTATTCATCAGTATGGCTTCTGACAAATCACTGATCCCTCACTGACCTGCCCCTGATTTTACATATTGAATCCTTATATATTATTTCTAAACACTCTTTTTCGGTGATTACTTTGTGTTGCAGAGGGGGAATCTCGAACCATGTCCGCTGCGGTCTCCCATTCTCCTGCAGCACCATTGAAGCCTGCTCAGTAGAGACATCGGTCCCAGCGTCTGGCTCAAGCAGATACTGTGCATTTGGTTACGGCTGCCTTTCCAGACTCAGCCTTTGTAACCAGCATTGATCAGCAGCGAGCAGACGTTCCAGGGACTAAGTACTGCTTTTCTTCTACTGAGCATGCCCACGGGACGACCTCTCATTGGAGTTCGGGGGTCACGTGCTCAGGTCCTGTAGCGTATCCTATTGGATCACTAGGAAGGTCCCGGAAGGCTACAGCTATAAAAGGTTCGCATGGCCGCTCGGCCATGCGCTGGTATAAATCTGAAATCATATGTGTGTGGATGTATGACTGAAACTGGTGAAAGCTCCTTAATCATTCCCATCCCTAGTGTTGTTGAAAGGACTTGGGTGATTGAGCTACCTAGCGCCAGATTGTGCCATCCAGCACTAGATACGAATTACTGCATCTAATCTTTAATTAGTCCTGACAACAGGTCAGTGTAGTGTAACAAAACACAAATCCATGATGTGATCACAAAATACAGTTTAAACATTCATTTTCATAAGCCTGCAGTAAGGAAAAATGACCTGCAGGTGGCACCATACTACTCAAAAGCACACTACCACAAAGCTGCTTACAGACATCACAAACAAATCCTAACATTTGTCTTAGGGGCTTTACAGCTTGCCGAACTCCTTGCCCAGCCGATTTCAGGCATACTGGAGGATTAGACACTTCACTGCAGTTGAGTCACATATGCAAACACATTTGTAAACATGCACTGCTTATTCAATTGCACACTTGCTCCGTTTATACTCCACCGACACACATAAATGATACACCATTTCAAAGGTCAAATTACCAGCAGGTGGCATTTGCCTTTTTGAGAATGCAGGATACTGCCCAAAAATTTGCAGGATCCTGCATTTTCTCATTTCTCATTCTCATTTTCTCATAGACTTGTATTAGCGACCGATTGTGATGGATGGCCATCTGTTTCATCCGTCTTTCACTGGATCCTGCATAAAAAAACGGTCCGTCGGGCAGAGAAAACTTTCAGACGAACGTTTTTTCTGCATGTCGGAAAATCAGTCGCTGCCTGTGAAAAGCAGGAATCCAGCGACGGGTCCCGCCTTTTCAAAGAGAGCATGCGTGGAAGAATTTCCCGTCAGGGAAATTCTCTCTCGCTCGCTCTCTTCCTCTTTTTACTATTGATGCTGCCTATGCAGCATCAATAGTAACAAGATATAATGTTAAAAATAATATAAAAAATAAAAAATAGCAATATTCTCACCTACCGGTGTTCCCGTGCAGCGTCATCGATGTTCCCGGCAGCTAGTGTTACTTCCTAGTAATACATTGCGAGACTACGACTTCTCGCGATATTTCACAATGTATTACTAGGAACGCTAGCTGCCGGGAGCATCGCTGCGCGGGAACGCCGGTAGGTGAGAATACTGCAATTTTTTAAATTTTTTTTTAACCTGGTTTGTGTTGTGTATGCGTTTTCGCAGCAGAAAACCGCTACGAAGACGCATACACAACTGGTGCACATAGGCTCGACGGGTCCGTCAGAAAGACGAGCCCAGTGCACACGTTTTCCATAATCTGCACAGGATCCGTCATTTCAACATCTTGACGGATCCTGTGCAGATTTGGAAGACGGAAGTGTGAAAGAAGCCTAACGCAAAATTGAAGATAAAGATTACACAACAACCACAAGATGGATTTCATCACCTAGATATCATTGTAATCAGCATAACGGAGCCGACCTGACACTGTGTGTATGTTACTGTGCACAATCCTGCTGACAGGTTTCCTTTAATGCATTGCACAGTGCTGGTGTCTGAATAGTTGCAAAAGCAATAAAAGTTATACTGCTCACAGCAGCATGAAGCTGGTTATTTACAGTATAACTTTTGGACACCTTAGCACACGTGAACAATTCACATCCAAAGAATACTGATATACTCCCTCCTCCGCCCCCCACTGCCCCTCCAAACTCCCTCATCTCTGCTGACCACACACTTTAAAAATAAGATCGACCAAACAAGGCAAGTCTTCATTGTTCAACCACCACAACCCCTTTGTATACCAAATCAACGCCCAAACCCATAACCTCCCTATCCAGCATCACTGAAGGGGAGCTTAATTGTCTCCTCTCCAAATCGCACCTCACCACATGTGCGCTCGACCCCATCCCACCCCACCTCCTCCCCAACCTCACCACCACTTTTATCCCATCCCCAACCCACCTCTTCAACTTATCACTAACTTCTGGCACCTTCCCTTTTGCTTTCAAACATGCCACAATCACGCCTATCCTTAAAAAGCCAACCCTCGATCCAACTGCGATGTCCAGCTATTGCCCAATATCGCTGCTCCCATTAGCTTCCAAACTCCTGGAGCAGCACCTCCACTCTGAACTTTCTTCCCAACTCTCATTTCACTTGTTCTTTGACAATCTACATTCTGGTTTCCGCCCCATCACTCAACTGAGACAGCCCTGACTAAAAAAACTAATGACCTACTTACAGCCAAAGCTAACGGACAATACTCTATATTCCTCCTTCTAGACCTGTCCTCTGCTTTTGACACAGTCGACCACTGCCTCCTACTACAGATCCTCTCCTCTTTTGGCATCAAACACCTCGCCCTATCCTGGATCTCCTCATACCTTTCCAACCGCCCATTCAGCATCTCCCACTCGCAAACTACCTCCGCATCCCACTCTCTCTGTTGGAGTCCCCCAAGGCTCTGTTCTAGGACCAGTACTCTTTTCAATCTATATTCTTGGCCTGGGACAACTCATAAAGTCTCATGGATTCCAGTACCACCTTTATGCTGATGACACTCAGATCTACCTCTCTGGCCCAGACGTCACCTCTCTGCTGTCCAGAATCCCAGAGTGTCTATCAGCCATATCCTCCTTCTTCTCCTACTCTCTCCTCAAACTCAATGTGGACAAATCTGAACTCATCATCTTTCCTCCATTTGATAGATCTTCCTTACTTGACCTATCTATCGCAAATAACAACATCACGTTTCCCCCATACCGAAAGTCCGCTAACTCGGAGAAACCCTTGACTCTGCCCTGCCATTCAAACCGCACATCCAAGCTCTTTCCACCTCCTGTCGCCTCCAGCTCAAAATTATCTTCAGAATCCGTCCTTTTCTCAACAGTCAGGCTATGTGCACATGATGCGGATTTACTGCGGATCCGCAGTGTTTTTTCCACGCAGAAACGCTGCAGACCCGCAAAGTGATTTACAGTACAATGTAAATCAATAGGAAAAAAAAATGCTGTTCTAATGGTGCAGAAAATTCCGCATGGAAACCGCTGCGGATCAAAAGAAGGAGCATGTCACTTCTTTTGTGCGGATCTGCAGCATTTCTGCACCCTTCCATTATAGAAATCCGCAGGGATAAAAACACAGTAAATCCGCACAAAATCCACAGTAAATCCGCACAAAAAACTCATCAAATCTGCACTTGCGTTTTCTGCCAGGAGATGCAGATTTTGTGCAGAAAATTCTGCACCCCAATCCGCAACATGTGCACATAGCCTAAATCTACTAAAATTCTTGTGCATGCCCTCATCATCTCTCGCCTCGACTACTGCAAAACATCCTTTTCTGTGGCCTCCCTGCTAACACCCTTGCACCTCTCCAGTCCATCTTTAACTCTGCTGCCCGACTAATTCATCTCTCTCCTCGCTACTCCTCTGCCTCCCCCTCTGCAAATCTCTTCACTGGCTCCCATTCCGTCAGCGTATCCAGTTCAATTTACTAATACTGACCTACAAAGCCATCCACAACCTGTCTCCTCCATATATCTCTGAATTAATCTCCCGATATCTTCCCTCACGCAATCTCTGGCCCTCCCATGACCTCCTTCTCTCCTCCACACGTATTCACTCCTCACTCAACCGCCTCCAAGACTTCTCCCAAATATCCCCCATCCTCTGGAATTCTTTGCCCCATCACGTCTGACTATCAACCACATTCGGATCCTTCAGTCGGAACCTGAAAACCCATCTCTTCAGGAAAGCTTACAGCCTGCACTGACCCCACTGCCTCCTCACCACTACCGGAGCTACCGCCTCACCAACACCGGAGCTCCTGCAACCCTCAACCTATTGTCTCTTTCCCCACCATCCTGTAGCATGTAAGCCTGCAAGGGCAGGGTCTTCTCCCCTCTGTATCAGTCTGTCATTGTTAGTTTGCTTACTGTAAGTGATATCTGTAATTTGTATGTAACCCCTTCTCATGTACAGCAACATGGAATCAATGGTGCTATATAAATAAATAATAATAGTAATATTTGCAGATTCATCAAATCATGACGTTTTGTAGTGAGTGTAAAAACATTTGTATGCAGAAAGGATCATGTGTGTCTTTCAAATAGGTAATGTAATCTAAGTCACACTAACATGCCGATCATTGGCAACAGATATAATGCTGTGAGAATTTCCCCAACTTGCCTACTCAATACACTACACTACATAGAATATACAATGAGAAACAACATGATTGTGGTTGAAGAGCCCTGAGGTCTGCAAACATGATGATTATGATGCCCATGAAGAGTAAAAATCACATAAAAATGAAAACACTAATGAATATCTAGGTGGTCATGCTGGGTTCTCCTCTAGTGATGTCCGAGTGTGCTCGTTACTCGAGTTTTCCAAGCATGCTCGGGTGTTCTCCGAGTATCTTGGGCGTGCTTGTAGATTATGTTTGTGTCTCCGCAGCTGCATGACAGCCTGAATACATGTGGGGGTTCCCTAACAAACAGGTAATTTCCACATGTATTCAGGCTGTCTAGCAGTCATAAATCATGCAGCTGCGGAGACACAAACATAATCTACAAGCACGCCCAATATACTCGGAGATCACCCGGGCATACTTGGAAAACTCGAGTAACGAGCACACCTGCTCATCACTATTCACCTCCCATTAGCACTAAAAACAAACTGGTGCTGCAACTTACTGCTGAAGAATGGAGAATTGAGAATTGTCTTATCTCACAAGTCCAGGTTCTGATGACAGCGTCATAACTTGGTAGAAGCAGCTTTCAGTTAAATCATTCACCAGCATGTTTGATATGTGCTGCCCAAGCCAGTGGTTGTGGAATCATCAGGAGACATGTTTAGGTGTTACATAATGGGTATTCTTGTCATGTTCCATGATTTGGGAATCATTCAGACAGTATTGTATTATAATTGTGTTGTTATATTGTACAGTTTCGTTGCTATGCAATAAGGTTTGCTCTCTTTAGAAGTTTGTCCTTCCTCTCTCCCTGTCTCTTTCTGATGTAGCTTTGATCGAAGACAGACATTTAGTTCAAGAAGGGGTTGTCCTAGTAGTGGACTACCCCTTTAAGGTCCCTTTCAGCTGCCATCGGAAGTCTACATTTTCTCTGACACATCTACAGAGGCCATAGCTGCAGTAGCCTACCTGAAGACCTTAGAAGCCAACATTAAGGTACCTTGTGGATTCTTCCTGGGTAAGGCCAACCTAACCCCAAAACCTGCTCTCTCTGTGCTTGGACTTGGACTTTGTGCTGCTGTACTGGCACTACATCTCCACTGGTCTGAAATCAGCTGATCGGGGAACAGGACCCATGGCTCATCTAACCATTGTGACAACACCTGGCTGTCGCTTCCAATCTTCCTACACAAGGATCTTTGTTCTGTTGATGTCAGCAGTGCATTTAAGCCTGTGGAACCAGAGTCCGACAAAACGATCAGCCTAGCCATCTCTACATGCCACACATCTATGGCACGGAAGTTGAAGCTGAGGCCTCATCATTACGGACGCTTCACATGCAGGTCATAAGTCATGGAGATTGTTATTCACCTGACAAATCGCCAACTGCTTCAGGAGAGAAGACATCACATGAAGGACATTGCATATTGCCATAAACCTCCAGCTGTGTAGAACTTGAACTTTCACCATTTGAATTGTTGAGTTGGTGGAAGTGTTTGCATGTTGTGACTTCCCCAATCTGAAGATGGGTTTCCAATTGAACTTGGATTATCCTTTTGTCGTGGACTTCAGGCCACCAACCAAGAATTTGGACTTACAACTGTTATAGTTTATTATCATATGATTGTTTTTTTCTTTTTATCTTTCAGATTCCAAGAACAGCCGTGAACATTATCAGAAGACATCACGTCAAAATGGGATCATAGTGAAATCTATAGGTTTCAGATAGGGAATGTCATGTCTCATAATTTTGGAATCATACATACAGAATTGTATTATCATTGTGTTGTTATATTGTGCTGTTTCGTTGCTATGCAATAAGGTTGTCCCTCTTTAGAAGTTTGGCCTTCTCTTCCTGTCCCTCTCTCTGATGTAGCTCTGATATCAGTAACCCTTCCCTTCTTCATCATTCACTGTCTATCAGCTATCTTAGAAGCCCATGTATTTGCAGCTCCGGTTCAGAAAAGTCTTTTTTACCATCCACCTCTCGTGTCTCCCCTTTTCCTCATAGTTTGTAAGCTTACGAGCAGGGCCCTCACTCCTCTTGGTATCTGTTTTGAACTGTATTTCTGTTATGCTGTAATGTCTATTGTATGTACAAGTCCCCTCTATAATTTGTAAAGCGCTGCGGAATATGTTGGCGCTATATAAATAAAAATTATTATTATTATTATTATTACTGTATGTGTGCATGACTACAAGAATTCAGTTGGGAAATAAACCTTCTTCTGGAATCTTCATACAAGCTTCCATGCAGTCAAAACAATCATCAAAGTCACGTTCTTTGAAATCTTCAATGCTTTGTCAACAGCTTTCAAGAGCACGTGCAGAAGCTGATGCTACTAAGATACAAGCCGCTTTTGCACTAAAGAAGGCAAAATTAGATGCATTACAAGCAAATGCAGCAGCAGAAGTGGCACACAAGAAGTCTGAAATGGACGCAAACACATGGGAGAAGGCAAAAATGGAAATTAACGCAGCACGCGAGAAGGCAGAAATGGAAGCATAAGCAGTGCTCAAAAGGGTAGAAATAGAGGCTCTGGAGAAGGAATGTGAACATGCCACAGCCATGGCAAGTTTAAAGGTCTTGAAAAAAGCTATCAATGGGAGTCCAATAGACAGTATCAGTTTAAGTGATTTTTATACTGAAGACCTTCTTAGGCACACTAGAGACTGTGTACGAAGCCAAAATAGCGCACCCCTGACTCCAACAATAATTCCTGACACTACAGACATTCCTCTAAGAGGCAACAGGATGGAGATCTTTCACCAGCATCCTGCATTCAGGGTCAGTACAACGCGTTGCCAACCCCTCATCCTGAACTTCCTTCACACACCAGAATGTACCAGGCCCCTGCACCTCACCAAACCCTAGACACAGAAATGCACGTGCAAGCCAATAAGCTGGCAAGTCATCACATTCCAGACAACCACATAGTTTCAGTTCCATGTGTGGCAGAAACTATGCACGTTACACCAGTTACTGGACTAAAGGCCTATGCTGTGCCATACTTTCCTGCATTTCTAGGTCAAGATACTACAGTCAATGTGAATAACACTACTCAGGCAGCAAGTGTATTTCTAAATCAGAGAAAACTGACATGTCTGACTTTGCAAAGTACATGGTTCGTCGTCAACTTGCTAACACTGATCTTAAAAGGTTCAATGATCAACCTGAGGACTATAGAGGTTTGAAATGTGCCTTTAGATGCGTAAATAGTGAACTCAGCATCACTGCTGCTGAAGAGCTAGATCTGCTGATCACATGAATTGGGCCACAATCCACAGAGTTGGTTAGGAGACTCAGATCTGTCCACATCAGTGATCCAGCGGCTGGTCTCATGACTGTATGGGAGAGATTAGAACGAAGCTTTGTTAGTCCTGGAGCCATAGAAAATGCACTACTCATGCGATTACAGGAATTTCCAAAAATATCCAGTAAGGACATTTCAAAATTCCAAAAGCTCAGCGACCTCCTGTAAGAGCTTCAGCTGTCCAAAGCAGACATGCACCTACCTGGCCTTAGCTACCTGGACACTGCTCATGGGGTAAACCCAATAGTCTCTGAGCTGCCTTACAATATTCAAGAAAAGTGGACCAAACTTGGGTCAAAGTACAAAGAACAAGCCTATTTTCTTCCATTTTCCTACTTCTGTGAGTTTATTAAAAATATTTCAGAGTATAAAACTGACTCAGGTTTTTCCTATGGGGAACCCAGCATCCCTGGTTTAATCCTCTCCTAAATATGAGAGTCCACATTCTAATAACAGTAATCGCAGAGGTCCAGTGTTATACAAAAACACTGATGTACTTCCCACACCTACATCAGTTCCAGTCAAGAGCAACAAAGTTGCGACTATATCCCATTCATAAGAAGTCACATCCTTTAAAGCAGTGCATTGGCTTCGGAAACAAACTGCTCCAGGAATGCAAGGAGATTCTAAAGAAGTTTGGGGTGTATTACAGATGTTGTGCTTCTACTGAACTGTAAAATCCCTATTAAATGTTTGGAGTGCGACAGTGAAGACCATGTACAAGCGCTCAATCCATCCCAATCTAACTCTGCACCACATACACCTTCTACCACCACAAGGCAAGGCAGGGAGGATGCAGATCAAACAGTGAATCGTATCACAAAATCTTTTTCATGCACAGAAGTCTGCAGAGAATACCCCTGGGACAAATCGTGTGTGAAGATATGCCTGGTGAACGTGCATCCCAAGGGTCAACCAGAGAAAACCACAAAGGTATATGTCATCCTAGATGACCAGAGTAACCAATCACTTGCAAGGTGAGAACTCTTTTATCTGTTTAAATAAAAGGGAAATGCTCACTCCAAAACCATTGGCAGCTGTAGTAGTGTTACAGAGGTCTCTGGGAGACGAGCCAATGGACTCATAGTATCTTTTTTTGAGAACAACATGGAGACACCGCTACCCACTCTCGAGTGCAACCAGATACCATCCAACAAAGAGTAGATCCCATCCCCAGAGGCTGCTCTTCATCACCCTCATCTAAAGACTATAGCCAACAAGATATGAGCTCTTGACACCAGAACAAATATCCTGATTCTGCTTGACAATGACATACTCCGAAATCAACGGACAACATGATGCTCCATTTGGTCAACACATTGATTGGGCGCTGGTCACTACCTGGCATTCCACTGCACCAGAGCCCATGGACCGCGAGTGCCGACAGCGCTGGAAGAGCTTTTTTATTTTATCGGAGTAAAAACATTTTGTTCAAGAAGGGGTTGCCTAGTAGTAGACAACCTCTTTAAGGTCCCTTTCAGCTGCCATCAGAAAAGAAGTCCACATTTTCTAGGATGCATCTACAGAGGCCATAGCTGCAGTACCCTACCTTAAGACCTTAGAAGCCAACATGAGGGTACATTGTGGATTCATCCTGGGTAAGGCCAAACTAACCCCAAAACCTGCTCTCTCTGTGTTTGGACATGGACTTTGTGCTGCTGTACTGGCACTACATCTCCACAGGACTGAAATAAGCTGATCGGGGAACAGGACTCTTGGCTGCATCTAGCCTTTGCGACAACACCTGGCTGTTGCTTCCAAGCTTCCTACACAAGGATCCTTGTTCTCTTGATGCCAGCAGTGCATTTAAGCCTGTGGAACCAGAGTCTGACAGAGCAATCAGACCAGCCATCTCTACATGCCTCACATCTATGGCACCAAAGTTGAAGCTGAGGCCTTATCACACTAGACGATTCTCAGGCTAGTCATCAGTTATGGAGATTGCTATTCACCTGACTTATATCACCAAGTGCTTCATGGGAGAAAGTATCACATGAAAGACATTGCTACTGGACACAGCTCACAGTGGGGAGCATACCACCATAAACCTCCAGCTGTGTAATACTTGAGCTTTCACCATTTGGATTGTTGGGTTGGTGGAAATGTTTGCATGTTGTGGGTTCCCCAATCTGAAGATCCATTTCCAATTGTACTTGGATTATCCTTCTGTCATGGACTTCAGGCTACTAACCAAGAATTTGGACTTACAACTGTGTTAGTTTATCATCGTATTTTTGTGTGTTTCTTTTTATCTTTCAGGTTCCAAAAATGGCAGTGAAAATTGAGTCCGAATACTACTGGTATTATACCATTTTTATTTTATGCTATAGCCTTTTTTACAACTTTATGAGCACAATGCTCTCTAAATACAACTGCATTCCCAAACTCATGTATCATTGTCTAACAAAATAGGTTGCCTTTGTAAAACTTGCCATGAACATGGATTGTCTCCCAATGGCTTCAGGGCTTTGTCTGTGACTATGCGTCAGTGCAAAGATCAGCACAGCTCTAATCTCTTGAACATATATAAGATGATACTGGATGTCTATTTTAAAACCCAGAACAGCTACAGGGTTATACTTTACTTTGGACACAGATTAAGTTTGTTGACGTAGCCTTGTATCTAAATTTTTATAAAACAGTGCTTGGAAGATGTACCTTTGTGGCACCCAGTGCCTAGGGCTTATGCTCTACCCCTAACTGCTACACTTGTCTCAAAGGAATGAATCAATAATCCGATTGAATCATGCTACCCAGGATCCAAACTGTTTTGAGGTATTTACTCACTATGCTTTTATTAAAGTGACAGTTGAGATAACAGTGATGTTGGATATAAGTGAAAAAATAAAAAATATTGTAGATATTAATATTGGCATGTTAGTTTAGGACAAACAAAGCAAAAACTTGTACTTTACTTGGAAGTGGTAAATGCTTTGGTAAAGTTACTCTGAGACTTTTATATTTAGTAGAAATCATAATCCCTTTATATAAATAGTATTCCTTTAACTCATTTGATTAAATTTGTTATGACAAACTGGTACCAGATAGATACTAACCCTATCATCTATCTATCTATCTATCTATCTATCTATCTATCTATCTATCTATCTATCATCTATCATATGCATGTTGTATCATAAAGTATTGAATGCTATTTAAAATTGCCTTGATTCACAGACACCAATAGGCGATAAAATATTTGTACTCCAGAGCAGACATTTATAGACCAAATCCCTTGAAAACATGTATTTGAAAGTGCTACGATAGAAACTCTTGTTTGTTGTCTGCATGTTTACCACAACCTTTATTCTCAGAGGTGCCATGTTGGTTCCCTCTGCTAGTAAAGGATCTAACATGCTTGTTTAGAGAGAGAGAACACAGAAGATAGAAGATGAAGTGCATGCTTTGAATGAGAGAACCCGATCTTTCTGCAATGTCAGTTATGGGTTAAAATGAATACCATAGCTAATTGCTGCTATGAAACCCAAGCACAGCAGAGAGGGATAATAGGGGAGTCATAAGAAGCAGTTTAGGGATTGCTGCAGTTGTTATTTTGGTTTAAAACACCATAAAACCTTGTGTTTTCATAAACTGAAGTTAAAATACAGGAACATTTTATGGAAAATGAATATAAAGGTTGAGATCCTTTTTTATATCCAAAGTTTAAAAAAAAATTATCATCCATCAACTTTACAAATGACCTGTATGGTGGATACTAAAATGATTCCGATACTTATGTATAAGTGAGCAAAGAACAAGAAGCCGCTTAGAGAAGAAAAGACAATGATCACAGCTGAAGGGAAAAAGTTTCTATACATTTCTATCAGTAATCACTGAGGCGAGCGCAGGTAGCCACATAAAGGACAAGGTACTCTTCATCCACGTGATAACATCTTCAATACCAGACTCATCAGTAGGACCAAAGCTAGGCTGTTTGACATGTCAGTAACAATAAATCTTATTACCTTCTTTATAGCTATAACAACAAGCCAGATTGTACTATCTGTAAAATTAGCAATTTAATTTTCAGCCCATACACGGAGTGGTGAATTTTAAACATTCACCTGGAACCAAGAAAACTTGCATACCCATTAACAAGTACCAGCTATAGTTGCCAATCAGTGTAGGGTAGAGTGTAGCAGGGAGCTCTGCAAGTTGAATGGATGCAGAATGAAGTAGCTCTAACTAATCAGCAGCTGTTTCATGAAGGATCATGTACCGTAACTTGCCACACTGTAAAAATTGATCATGAGTGGTTAGAGAAACTTGACATATAGTTCAAGGTGTTCACCTGGCCTCAAAATTCCTGATTCTTTAAATCTGTTGGAGCATCTGTGGGATGTACTGAAAAAAACTATTTCTTGGAGGCCACACCTCATAATTTACAAGACTTTCGGTAAAGGATGTGCTAAAACTATCAGATGTCTTCACAGATCTTGTGAAAGTCCATGTCTTGATAAGTCAGAGCTGTACTGACAGTACAAGGGGGTCCTACACAATATTAACCCCATAACCCCCAAGGTTGTTTGCAACTTCATGGCCTGGCCAAGTTTTACAATTCTGCCCACTTTATGAGGTAATAACTCTGGAACGCTTCAACAGGTCAAAAACTACTACTGAGGCACAGTGCAAAGATCTGAAAGGAAAAGCTGCCAAATTGGGAATTCACATTTTGCTGAACTGGTTTGAAAGTGCTGTGTCACATTGACAGAGAGCCCCTGAGGTTCCAGAACAGCAGAACCCCAATATGAGACACCATTTTACAAACTACACCTCTCAATGATTTCATCTAGGGGTGCAGTGATCATATTGACACCACAGGTGGGTCACAGAATTTTATACCATTGGTATAAAATTGACCCCATTTTGAAAATTATACCCCTTTGGGAATTTATCTACAGGTGTAGTGACGATTTTGGCTTCATGGGTGTGTTCCAGAAACAAGAAGCAATGGATGTTGCTGAGTGAAAATTACAAACTGCCGTTGTAGTGACCAGTACGTTGTAGTGACCAGTACTTTGTAGTGACAATTATGATATGCTTAGCTTATGCTACTGGAGACATGCACCCGCAAACTAGGTAGGCTCTCATCGCTACAGGAATGCAAAAAATGTGGTTTAGGCACACTATGGGGCTCAAAAGGGAGGCTGACACCAGGTGGCGATTGCCGTTCCTGTGCAAGAACAATATATGGACCTTTGCAGTTCAATAGCTCATCACAATGTACAATTCCACCTGTTTTTCAAGTGGAAATGGTCCCCCTACCTCATGGGCTCCTGTCCTGCACAGATTGCACCAGTGATATGTCCGCCCATGGTAGTATACCTGCTTTATATGTCTACAGTTTTTGCAAAGTTTCCACCAAATCTGTACTAAAACTATAACAATGGGATTCCAGATCTACGGAGTTGATTCGGATTAACATTGGGGTCAGTGGTGGCTTAAGGTTCGTTCTACAGTATAGAAAAAACAGACTTCTGCTCATTAAAGTCTGCTGTTTTCGTTTTACACAATTTGATTAAAAGAGGATGAATATATAATAAGAAACCATTGAAATTTTTTGGCAGTGAACATATTTTTCCCTAAAAAGCTTTGCAGACCACATACTGCATTTTCCTTTAATGTCATTAATAATTATTATAAGACATTTTTATTATGTGTTCTCGCTATATGACCTCAATGGTCCATGTCCTGTTGTGAGATTGAGGGGGTGTATTCACAATGTCACTGTATTAACTGCTAATGTACCAATGTGATATAGTAGAAGTGACAGTTTCAAAATCCAAGGTCGGGATCAACCTGAGATGTCAGTCCACTTCCAGACAACTGAGCATAGAATACGAGACGCTGGCTAGAATCTATCACTGCGAATGACTCCATCCTGTCTGATCAGCAGTCATTGTGAAGAAAGTAAAACACAATGATACACTCTTTCATAAACCCTATAGTTACATGGGTGGAAAAAAGACACAGGTCCATCAAGTTCAACCTTGAAAAATGTAATGTAGAAAGAGCTGAAAATGAAAGCCTGTTACAATACACAAGGGATGAAAAATAAAAAAGCTTTGCAAGAATTTTAAAGAAAAGCAACAAAGGTTGCTTTTTCTAATGCTGCAGACCCAGTGCAGACTCAATGCAGGCTGGCAGAGCGAGCGTTTATGGATGCTGCATTAAAGGGGGATGTCTAGTCCTGTCTGGTGACCTTGTGTCGTGATCTGCAGGAGTGCAATTGCAGTGATATTTTAAGATCGACAACTCTGTAGCGTACACATGTACCGTATATTGTTCCCAATTCACACCCTTCATGCTATCTGGCATTTTTAATCTTAATCTATTTTTATTTTTTCATTTTCAGAACATTCTAACAATCTGGAATATTCTAGCTAAAAACACATGTAGACAATTTAGATTTTTTTTTCTTCAAAGCGAAATACTTGCATATTTATACAAATATCCCTTTGTGCTGTATATTCATAATCAACTGCTTGTAGGAATATTTCTTACTTCAAATTATCTCTTTAAAGGAATTGTACAATATAGGAAAACCATTTTTTGTAAGGCATGGATAGGCTTAAAATAATAAAAAAAATGGTGGTATACTGATCTTCCAGTGCAGGCTGCTCCGCAAGTCTGCATCAGCAATGGAGCAACCTGCTTCGTTCTGGGCTCAGGGGACCGCTGCAGCCTGTGATTAGTTGCAATGGTCAGATGACTAGAAGGGCACATCAATAGTTAAACATCTGATAATGTGCTCTTCTAGTCACATGGCCACTCCAGCCAATCACAAGCTGTAGTTGTCCTCTGACTTTCGAAAAAAAACAGACCTTGCTTCCGGGGGTGGTGCAAACCTCCAAAGCGGCCTGCACCATTATTTTAAGCCTATCCATACTTTTAAAAATGTATTTAATTCTTGGTTTGTCTCTGTTAACACATCTTTGTATCACAATCTGCCTTTGGACCACAAACCTCAGAGACACATATGTCTGTCATGTTTGTGTCCGGAGACAACCGGCCACAGTCCATGCCTCACGGTCTGTAATGGGACCTTGATACACTGAAGTTTGAGGCTTAAGCAACATAGTAAAAGTTAGGCCGGGGTCACACTTGCGAGTTCAATGCCAGAAACTCATGCGAGTCTCTCGCCTCAATACCCAGCACAGCCACCGGCACTCGGGACTGGAGCATGTATTTCTATACTTGCGTGAATTTCTCGCATTGAACTCGCAAGTGTGAACTCGACTTTAGACAGAGAACCATTTTTACTTTTAAGAAAGCGTGTGTTAGGGTTGTCGGAACGCACCGAATATATATTTATTAGAAGTTGGTGCTTTCGCAACCCGGGATCCATCGTGCAGGAAAGCACCTGCAGCTAGATATGGCGGTACAATATAGTAGTATAAACAGACTCTGTTACTTCACAGAGTCTGTTAGCAAAGTTAACGCTGTGCCCTGTTTGGCTCACAGAGGCACACAGCTACTTAGTAGAGCAGAGGGTGGTAATGCAGTCAAATGCAAACATGAAACTTCTCGCCGGAGGTGCCAGCATTCTAGGGGCTTATTTCAGCTGGGTCCGTGAATACACACACACGAAACTCCTCGCCAGAGGTGCCAGCATTCTAGGGGCTTATTTCAGCCGGGTCTCGGACTGCATACAAACATGACCACACTGGCGCTAAGCTCATACATAAATTGATACTAGCGCATGGCCATGCGGTCATGCACACCTCTTATTGCTGCAGCACGTACAGGACCTTCCTAGAAGGACCAATGAGAGGCTGCCACAGATGGTGAACACCTACAGGACCTATTTAGAGGACCAATAGGATTTGCTGCAGTACATGAGCATGTGACCCTTGATCTCCAATGAGAGATCTTACCCTGGGCATGCTCAGAAGGGGAAAAGTAGGACTTAGTCCGTAAGACGTCTGCTCGCTGCTGACCAGTACTGGCTACAATGGCAGAAGCTTGAAGGACAGCAGTAACCCTTCGCACAGTGTCAGACCGAGCACGACACTGGGACCGACGCCCACGCTGAGCAGGCTCCACCGCGGCAGGAGAAGAATGGGAGACCGCAGCGGAGATGGCTCGAGATTTCCCCTGTGCAGAGGCAGGAACCCGACCCCCAACATCACCCCCCCCCTCCTAGGCCCCCCCTGCTCCCTGGACCTCGCCACGCTCGAAGGCAGCAATGAGCTGCGGAGCCCGAATATTCTCAGCAGGCTCCCAGGACCTGTCCTCAGGACCATAACCCTTCCAGTCCACCAAATAAAATTTTTTGCCACGTACCACCTTGCACCCCAAAATAGCATTCACCTCAAAATCATCTGTAGATGAACCCGATGTCCGGGCAGATGACTCGGAAAACCGGGACATGTATACGGGCTTCAAGAGGGACACATGAAAGGTGTCGGTGATACCCAGACGTGGTGGAAGGGCCAGATGGTATACCACAGGGTTAACCTGTTCGAGGACCTTGAAAGGGCCCAAGTAGCGAGGAGCAAACTTAGTGGACTCAACTCGCAGCCTGATGTTACGGGCGGAAAACCACACTAAGTCGCCAGGAGCAAAGGTCGGAGCGGGGCGCCGATGTGCATCGGCGGAGGACCTCATCCTCTCCTTGGAGGCCCGAATGGCATCCTGAGTGCGGTCCCAAATGTCCTGCGCCTCCACAGCCCAGTCTGCCACCCTGGAGTCGGCGGAAGACACGGGCATAGGCACAGGTACCCGCGGATGCTGACCATAATTTATGAGTAATGGGGTCTGTCCGGTGGAGTCGGCTACAGCGTTATTCAGCGCAAACTCCGCCCATGGTATCAAGGATGCCCAGTCATCCTGCCTGGCTGAGACAAAATGTCGAAGATATGTGACCAAAGTCTGGTTGGCCCTCTCTACCAACCCATTCGTCTCGGGATGATAAGCTGAGGAGAGATTCAACTCAATGCTGAGTAGACGACAAAGCTCAATTCCATAATCGATACACAAACTGGGGACCCCGGTCACTGACAATTTTGTCCAGCATACCAGGTAGGCGAAATATGTGTTTGATAAACAACGCCGCCAGAGCCCGTGCAGAAGGTAACTGTGGAAGAGGCACCAAGTGCACCATTTTGGAAAAATGGTCGGTGATAACACAAATAATGGTGCAGCTACGAGACTTGGGTAAGCCCACCACAAAATCCATCCCGACCATCTCCCAGGGTCTGTCTGCCACCAGCAGGGAATGAAGCAACCCAGCTGGCTGTTGACAAGGAGACTTGTTCCTGGCGCAGGAGACACATGCCAGAACATAGTCTGCGACATCACGGGCCATATGCGCCCACCAATATGTCTTCGCCAGTAGCTCAGATGTCCTTTTGGTCCCAAATTGTCCACCCACACTAGACGAGTGAGCCCAAGAGAGAACCTCCGGACGCAAACTGGATGGTACAAAAGTCTTGTCCGAAGGCACAGACTCTAGCAAAACCGGGGCCACAATTCTCAGGCTTTCGGAAGGGACAATAAGCCGAGGCTCCTCTTCCTCCTGCTCAGATGATACAACGGAGCGAGAGAGAGTATCGGAACAAATGTTCTTCTCCCCGGAAAGAAAACGGAGGGTGAAATGAAACCGAGAGAAGAACAAGGACCATCTGGCCTGGTGAGAATTTAGGCGCTGGGCGGCCTGTAAATAAACCAAATTCTTGTGGTCAGTGAATACTTGGAAGGGAAAACGAGCCCCCTCCAAGAGATGTCTCAACTCTGAGAAGGCTAACTTCATTGCAAGCAACTCCCTGTCCCCGATGGAATAATTCCTCTCCACTGGTGTGAAGGTTTTGGAAAAGAAGCAAGGTTGCTTCCGACCTTGAGCATCCTTTTGGAAGAGGCACCAACGGAAGAGGCATCCACCTCCATTATAAACGGCTTATCTACATCGGGGTGATGTAGAATGGGAGCGCTAGCAAAATTAGATTTAATAGAAGTGAAAGCCTTGGAGACCTCCACAGACCACAATTTGGGATTTGCTCCCTTCTTGGTGAGGGGTACCAAGGGAGCTACCAAAGTTGAGAAATTAGGAATGAACTGGCGATAATAGTTAATGAACCCCATAAAGCGCTGCACCGCTTTAAGGGAGTGGGGTTCTTTCCAGTCCATCACAGCCTGTAGTTTGGCAGGATCCATAGCCAATCCTTGGGCAGAGATGATATAGCCCAGGAAAGGTAAAGACTCCTGCTCAAACACACATTTCTCCAACTTGGCGTAGAGGGAGTTAGTTCGTAAAAGGTCGAAGACTATGCAAACATCTCTCCGGTGGGAGTCAATATCTGGAGAGTAGATGAGAATATCATCCAGATAGACTACGACCAAGGTGGAGAGCATATCACGGAAGATATCATTTACAAAGTCTTGGAAAACGGCTGGGGCATTACAGAGCCCAAAGGGCATCACTAGATATTCATAGTGCCCACCCCTGGTGTTAAAAGCCGTCTTCCATTCGTCCCCCTCACGGATGCGAATCAGGTTGTAAGTGCAGCTCCCCAGAGTCCTGGTTCGTTGCAGTAATGTTATTCTTCCACCAGGGGGAGCTAAGGGTTCTATCTATTAGGCCACTCCTCACATAGGGTAAAACTGGAGGGTTGGTTAGGAAGTTAGTGAGTATCAGGAGAGGAGAGTTCCTGGCTGGGGACCGACGAGGAAATGTCATCCGGTCGAGCTGGCTGGGGTGATCCCTGTTCAGATCCAGACTGAAGTCTGAGGAGGAACGAAAGAAGGACACGGAGCAGCGCCTGCAACCCATGCGGCAGCATCCTAAGAAAGGACAAGAAAGGAATTGTGCTGTAGTGAGTGAGAAAAGAAGTCATAGCAACAGGAGTGAAACGTCAGTGGGAGACCAGCTAGAAGCAGGCTGCCTCCATCTGAAGCGCAGATCCGGTGGCCAGAATACCGAGGGAGTAAAGAACTCTATGCCATTACTTCAGAGACTGGCAGGGCAGTTAATTCCAAGTTGGCTGTCCGACCTTCATACCTAAGAAGACACAGTGGCAACTTGTAGGGGTCGGGGCATCTCTAGGGTCCCTATAAATAAGCCTCAGGCCATCAGTCATATGGGTTTTGTCCTATCCATACCATCTGGGCGACAGAGAGAGAAGTAACAACAGTGAGGACCCTATGGTAGCTTATGCAAGTAGGGACCTACTAAGTTACTGTGCGCAAGGGGAAGGCTATTGAATTCCTCCTGGACAAGGGGACTCTGGATTTGCCTTCAGACCGGCTGGACTCTGCCTACCCTGTGGTACCTACTCCGGACTGTGGATGCCGAACCTTCAGTAAAAGGTAAAGAGACTGCAACCCTGTGTCCTCGTTATTCACTGCGCCTTACACCATCCACCACCTACACTCTGGGAAGTCCTGGGGACATGCTTCAACTGTGGGAAGGTATACCATCTAGCTGCCATAACATCACCCCAGTGAACCCCTAAGCAGCGTCGGTCATCCTGACCGAATACCACAGGTGGCGTCACGAACACTATCTCTATAAACTGTAGCCTCTTTTATTGGACGCCCCTCAAAGGGCCACGGACCGGGTCAGGCCACCGTGACATCCCATTCCCCGAACCGAGGGACCCGGTGCCGAGTACCCCATTGCTCTTACCATGGGGGCGATCCATAAGCACCCAACAGATCTAGTTTAGTAAACACCCTTGCTCCCCGAAGTGTTGTGAATTCTGTTGTCGAACTCCCTCCTGTGGTCGTGAATGGTGCTTCGGCGAGTTCTGTCTATGGGCTCCCTCTGGTGGCTGTGAGTGAAGCTGCTGCTTCTGAGGTTCCTTACACAGGTGACGTGGTTTATCCTTTGGTTGGCTGTTCTATTTAACTCCTCTCAGATCGTTACTCCATGCCAGCTGTCAATGTTTTTGCATTGGTTCAGTTCGCTCCTGGATCTCTCTGGTGACCTGCCTTCTCCTGCAGAAGCTAAGTTCCTGATAGTCATTATTTGTTCTCTGTTCTCTTGTCCAGCTGGTTTTCATGATTTTGTCTTGCTAGCTGGAAGCTCTGGGATGCAGAGTGGCCCCTCCGCACCGTGAGTCGGTGCGGAGGTCTTTTTTGCACACTCTGCGTGGTCTTTTGTAGGTTTTTGTGCTGATCGCAAAGTTACCTTTCCTATCCTCTGTCTATTTAGTAAGTCTGGCCTCCCTTTGCTGAAACCTGTTTCATTTCTGCGTTTGTGACTTTCATCTTTACTCACAGTAAATATATGTGGGGGGCTTCCTTTACCTTTGGGGAATTTCTCTGAGGCAAGGTAGGCTTTATTTTCTATCTCTAGGGCTAGGTAGTTCTTAAGCTGTGACGAGGCGCCTAGGTCTGGTCAGGAGCGCTCCACGGCTATTTTTAGTGTGTGTGATAGGATTAGGGCTTGCGGTCAGCAGAGCTTCCACATCCCAGAGCTCGTCCTGTATGAGGTTTAACTATCAGGTCATTCCGGGTGCTCCTAACCACCAGGTCATAACAGTACAGCTGGCCCAAAGTATTAATGCATCTCAATAGAGGGATAAGAGTACTGTGGTGAATCCACTCATGCTATCTCCGATTGTCCTAAGCGCACTAAGCGGTTCGCTAGGTCTGCCACCATTGGTACGGTACAGTCTAAATTTATTTTGTCCGTTACTCTGATTTGCTCTCTGTCGTCCTATTCTGTAATGGCATTTGTGGATTCAGGCGCTGCCCTGAATTTGATGGACTTGGAGTTTGCCAGGCGCTGTGGTTTTTTCTTGGAGCCCTTGCAGTATCCTATTCCATTGAGAGGAATTGATGCTATGCCTTTGGCCAAGAATAAGCCTCAGTACTGGACTCAATTGACCATGTGCATGGCTCCTGCACATCAGGAGGATATTCGCTTTTTGGTGTTGCATAATCTGCATGATGTGGTAGTTTTGGGTTTGCCATGGCTACAGGTCCATAATCCAGTGTTGGATTGGAAATCTATGTCTGTGTCCAGCTGGGGTTGTCAGGGGGTACATGGTGATGTTCCATTGCTCTCAATTTCACCTTCCACTCCTTCTGAAGTCCCTGAGTTTTTATCAGATTACCGGGATGTATTTGAAGAGCCCAAATCTGGTGCCCTACCTCCTCATAGGGATTGCGACTGTGCTATTAATTTGATTCCTGGTAGTAAGTTTCCTAAGGGCCGTCTGTTAAATTTATCTGTGCCAGAGCACGCCGCTATACGGAGTTATATAAAGGAATCCTTGGAGAAGGGTCATATTCGTCCGTCGTTGTCACCATTGGGAGCAGGGTTCTTTTTTGTGGCCAAGAAGGATGGTTCTTTGAGACCTTGTATTGATTACCGCCTTCTTAATAAGATCACAGTCAAATTTCAGTATCCTTTGCCGCTGCTGTCTGATTTATTTGCTCGGATTAAGGGGGCTTGTTGGTTCACCAAGATAGATCTTCGTGGTACGTATAATCTTGTGCGAATTAAACAGGGTGATGAATGGAAGACGGCATTTAATACGCCTGAGGGCCATTTTGAGTACCTGGTTATGCCATTCGGGCTTTCTAATGCTCCATCTGTGTTTCAGTCCTTTATGCATGACATCTTCTGAGAGTACCTGGATAGATTCATGATTGTATATTTGGATGACATTTTGGTCTTTTCGGATGATTGGGAATCTCATGTGAAGCAGGTCAGAATGGTGTTCCAGGTCCTTCGTGCGAATTCCTTGTTTGTGAAGGGGTCAAAGTGTCTCTTTGGAGTTCAGAAGGTTTCATTTTTGGGTTTCATTTTTTCCCCTTCTACTATCGAGATGGACCCTGTTAAAGTTCAGGCCATTTACGATTGGACTCAGCCGACATCTGTGAAGAGCTTGCAGAAGTTCCTGGGCTTTGCTAATTTTTATCGTCGCTTCATAGCTAACTTTTCCAGTGTTGCTAAGCCGTTGACTGATTTGACCAAGAAAGGTGCTGATGTGGTCAATTGGTCCTCTGCGGCTGGAGAGGCTTTTCAGGAGTTGAAGCGTCGTTTTGCTTCTGCCACTGTGTTGTGCCAGCCAGATGTTTCGCTCCCTTTTCAGGTGGAGGTTAATGCTTCTGAAATTAGAGCAGGGGCTGTTTTGTCGCAAAGAAGTTCTGATGGCTCGGTGATGAAACCCTGTGCCTTCTTTTCTAGAAAATTCTCGCCTGCTGAGCGCAATTATGATGTGGGCAATTGGGAGTTGTTGGCCATGAAGTGGGCATTCGAGGAGTGGCGACATTGGCTTGAAGGAGCTAAACATCGCGTGGTGGTCTTGACGGATCACAAGAATTTGACTTATCTCGAGTCTGCCAAGCGGTTGAATCCTAGACAGGCTCGATGGTCGCTCTTTTTCTCCTGTTTTGATTTTGTGGTTTCATACCTTCCGGGATCTAAGAATGTGAAGGCTGACGCCCTGTCAAGGAGTTTTGTGCCTGACTCTCCGGGTTTTCCGGAGCCGGCGGGTATTCTTAAAGAAGGGGCAATTTTGTCTGCCATTTCCCCTGATTTGCGGCGTGTGCTGCAAAAGTTTCAGGCTGATAGACCTGACCATTGTCCTACGGAGAAACTGTTTGTCCCTGATAGATGGACTAGTAGAGTTATCTCGGAGATTCATTGTTCAGTATTGGCTGGTCATCCTGGAATCTTTGGTACCAGAGATTTGGTGGCTAGATCCTTTTGGTGGCCTTTTTTGTCACGGGATGTGCGTTCTTTTGTGCAGTCCTGTGGGATTTGTGCTCGGGCTAAGCCCTGCTGTTCTCGTGCCAGTGGGTTGCTTTTGCCCTTGCCGGTCCCGAAGAGGCCCTGGACGCATATTTCCATGGATTTTATTTCTGATCTCCCTGTTTCTCAAAAGATGTCGGTCATTTGGGTGGTTTGTGATCGCTTCTCTAAGATGGTCCATTTGGTACCCTTATCTAAACTGCCTTCCTCCTCTGATTTGGTGCCATTGTTTTTCCAGCATATGGTTCGTTTGCATGGCATTCCAGAGAACATCGTCTCGGACAGAGGTTCCCAGTTTGTTTCGAGGTTTTGGCGGTCCTTTTGCGCTAAGATGGGCATTGATTTGTCGTTTTTTTCGGCTTTCCATCCTCAGACTAATGGCCAAACCGAACGAACTAATCAGACTTTGGAGACATATCTGAGATGCTTTGTTTCTGCTGATCAGGATGATTGGGTGTCTTTCTTGCCTTTGGCTGAGTTCGCCCTTAATAGTCGGGCCAGCTCGGCTACTTTAGTTTCTCCTTTTTTCTGTAATTCTGGTTTCCATCCTGGTTTCTCTTCAGGGCAGGTTGAGCCTTCGGACTGTCCTGGTGTGGATGCGGTGGTGGACAGGTTGCAGCAGATTTGGACTCATGTGGTGGACAATTTGACATTGTCCCAGGAGAAGGCTCAACGTTTCGCTAACCGCCAGCGTTGTGTTGGTCCCCGACTTCGTGTTGGGGATTTGGTTTGGTTGTCATCTCGTCACGTTCCTATGAAGGTTTCCTCTCCTAAGTTTAAGCCTCGTTTCATTGGACCATATAAGATTTCTGAAGTTCTTAATCCTGTGTCATTTCGTTTGGACCTTCCAGCTTCTTTTGCCATCCATAATGTGTTCCATAGGTCGTTGTTGTGGAGATACGTGGCGCCTATGGTTCCTTCCGTTGATCCTCCTGCCTCGGTGTTGGTCGAGGGGGAGTTGGAGTATGTGGTGGAGATTTTGGATTCTCGTGTTTCGAGACGGAAACTCCAGTATCTGGTCAAGTGGAAGGGTTATGGTCAGGAAGATAATTCCTGGGTTTTTGCCTCTGATGTTCATGCTGCCGATCTTGTTCGTGCCTTTCATTTGGCTCATCCTGATCGTCCTGGGGGCTCTGGTGAGGGTTCGGTGACCCCTCCTCAAGGGGGGGTACTATTGTGAATTCTGTTGTCGAACTCCCTCCTGTGGTCGTGAATGGTGCTTCGGCGAGTTGTCTATGGGCTCCCTCTGGTGGCTGTGAGTGAAGCTGCTGCTTCTGAGGTTCCTTTACACAGGTGACGTGGTTTATCCTTTGGTTGGCTGTTCTATTTAACTCCTCTCAGATCGTTACTCCATGCCAGCTGTCAATGTTTTTGCATTGGTTCAGTTCGCTCCTGGATCTCTCTGGTGACCTGCCTTCTCCTGCAGAAGCTAAGTTCCTGATAGTCATTATTTGTTCTCTGTTTTCTTGTCCAGCTGGTTTTCATGATTTTGTCTTGCTAGCTGGAAGCTCTGGGATGCAGAGTGGCCCCTCCGCACCGTGAGTCGGTGCGGAGGTCTTTTTTGCACACTCTGCGTGGTCTTTTGTACGTTTTTGTGCTGATCGCAAAGTTACCTTTCCTACCCACTGTCTATTTAGTAAGTCTGGCCTCCCTTTGCTGAAACCTGTTTCATTTCTGCGTTTGTGACTTTCATCTTTACTCACAGTCAATATATGTGGGGGGCTTCCTTTACTTTGGGGAATTTCTCTGAGGCAAGGTAGGCTTTATTTTCTATCTCTAGGGCTAGGTAGTTCTTAGGCTGTGACGAGGCGCCTATGTCTGGTCAGGAGCGCTCCACGGCTATATTTAGTGTGTGTGATAGGATTAGGGCTTGCGGTCAGCAGAGCTTCCACATCCCAGAGCTCGTCCTGTATGAGGTTTAACTATCAGGTCATTCCGGGTGCTCCTAACCACCAGGTCATAACACCGAAGCCTATCAAAGAGCTCAGGTATCAGGGGCAGAGGATACTTATTCTTAATGGTGATGGTGTTAAGACCCCTGTAATCTATGCATGGACGTAGTTCCCCGTTCTTCTTCTACACGAAGAAGAACCCAGCCTCTGCAGGTGACACAAACTCCCTAATGAATCCTCTTGCCAGATTTTCCTGGATGTACTGTGACATTGCCTCCATCTCTGGGAGAGATAACGGATAAACTCGACCCCGGGGAGGCTCAGCACCAGGCAAGAGGTCAATAGGACAGTCATAGGGGCGGTGAGGCGGAAGGGTCTCGGCAGCTCTTTTGGAGAACACGTCCGCATAGGGCCAATATTGCTTGGGGAGAGAGGCTAGATCTGCGGGTACCTCAGTAATAGCATCTGACATCTACTCCCACAAGATTCACCCCATCCCAAAATTCTGCCTGTGGACCACTCAATATGAGAAGAGTGGTACCGTAGCCAAGGTATCCCTAACAGGATCTCATCAATTCCCTCAGGAATGACGAGCTGAGATATAATTTCCTGATGAGATGGAGACATGGACAGAGAAAAAGGGATGGTCTGGTGTGTTATCTGTGAGGGCAGTGTCGACCCATTTACCACTCGTACGGTTACTGGTTGAGCTAACATTACCAGGGGAATTGCGTGACGTTGGGTGGAGGCAGAAGACATAAAATTGCCCTCCGCCTCAGAATCCACGCAGAGCTCTACCGAGTGGGTAAATGAGCCTATAGTAATTGTCCCCTTAAAGGACAATTTGGAGGCAAACTTCGCCGTGTCTAGTGTACCTCCACCTACTACAACTAGACGCTGATGTTACCTCGACCACTGAGGACATCTGGTGGCAAGATGTCCTGACTGCTGGCAAACATGACAAACCTGGAGTGCACGAGCGGTCTGGGACTTAGATCCCGCTCATGACCCTACCATGGCCTCATTTGACTCAAGGACCAGGACTGGAGATTCCAAAGGTTTGGCAAAGGTGGGAGCCAGCCGAAACCTCTGCCTACACTGGGCTCGCTCTAACTTCCGCTCGTGAAAACGGAGGTCAATACGAGTGGATACAGTTATTAACTCCTCCAGTGTGGTGGGAATCTCCCTGGTGCCCAGAGCGTCCTTCACGTGGTCAGCCAGCCCCCTCCAAAATATCGGAATATGGGCTTTATCTGCCCACTCCAGCTCAGATGCTAGAGTGCGAAAGTGGACGGCAAAATGGCTGACCAAGGACGAGCCCTGAGTCAATGCCAATGCAATGCCAACAGCTGGAGCGCAGTATCATGGATGACACGAGGTCCTAAAAAGACCTGTCTCAGAGTGCTCTGCACCACATGATCGCCACGCTCCCACAGCGGCGTAGCCCACTCCAACACCCTGTCTGACAAGAGAGACACAATAAATCCCACCTTAGCCTGCTCTGTGGGGTAACGTGCGGCCAGAAGCTCGAGATGTATAGAGCACTGGCTCACGAAACCCCCTACAAGATTTACTATCGCCAGAAAATTATTCTGGCAGCGGGAGGCGAGATAGAGTCTGAACAGGGGTGGCAGTGGACATGGTTGCTGCAGCCACGCTAGCAGCCTGAACAGCAACTGCGGTTCCATCCACAGCTGAGGTTGTGCGCTCAAGAGCCTCCAACCTACCCTCCAGCTGCTGGATGTACCGCATGTACCCTTAGGGTATGTGCACACGTCAGGATTTCTTGCAGAAATTTTCCAGACAAAACCCGGACATTTCTGCCAGAAATCCGCATGCGTTTTTTGTTGCGGTTTTTTTATGCATTTTTAGACGTGTTTTTGATGTGTTTTTTGTGCGTTATTTGTGCGTTTTTTCCCAAATGCATAGAATTGCGGGAAAAATGCAGAAAATCCGCAAAAATAATGAACATGATCATCCAGGTGCACAAAACATGCAGAATGCATTCTAAATTATAGAATGCATAATGTATGCGTTTTTAATGAGTTTTTATAGCGCTTTTAGCGTGAAAAAATGCGAAAAAACCTGAACGTGTGCACATGGCCTTAAAGTACCACTCCAGCGTTTTTTGTTTTTTTTTATTGTATCCCCAATTAAACATTGCCAATTTGTGTATAATATGTGAACCCATTGCTATCTTCTGCTGTTTTCAGCACTGCCCGATACTTTGTCATATGACCACAGATGTGACTTGCCATCTCACACTGTGGACTATTAGTATTTTAACGCACAAAGTTTACACACAATATTGATGGATAACATAGGGGGCAATATAAACAAAACACTGGAGTGGTCCTTTAAACCCTTCCAAACATGTTTTTTTCATATTTAGTTTTTTCTCTTCTTTTTCCAAAACCTTTTTATTTTTCTGTTTACATAACCACATGAGGACTTGTTTTTTGTGGAACTAGTATTTGTGAAAACCTTTGTGGGTACGGTAAATTAATGGTACATGTCACAAAACATAGATGATACAGGTCATGGAAGAAGGTTTTCAAATACCCTAATTCATCATTTATTATTAATTGCAGTCACTTTTCTTTTTTTACCTTAATTTTTTAAAATGGATCATATGGTTCATGAATTTTGCGTAAAATGCAAATTTTTGTCTTTCACCATTTTTTTGCAACTTTTTAGCGCTTTAGGGCACCACTACTGGGATCAAATCACTACATACAGTGGATATAAAAAGTCTACACACATGCCAGGTTTTTGTCAAGAGGTCTACAGCAGCCTAAGGAGCTTAGGTACTTTCTGGTAAGTACTGGTTATATACTGAAGAGCAAAATGGTAACAATGTTTTGGACTTTTGATTTTCAGGCTCCATATCTCACCATCCACTACTGCTTTGATCGTGAAGTTAATATAATTTTATAGCCATCTTGACTACCTTATACATAAATTTGCAACTAGTTAGCATATGATTTGTTATGCAGATTCTTGTCATGTCACTACATAGACTTTTTATATAAACTGTACTAATACAAGTGAAAAAAGAACTATGTATAAAGAGAGGATCACTGAACAATAAGAAATGTTTATTAAATCAAAACAAGGATATACATAAAAAAGGCTAAAAACATTCAAAAACGCCCCAAACGTTGGCCATGATACACCCTCCTGCTCTGCTCTATACAATAATGGATACAATTGTATGGTCTAATGTTATTAGGCATTAATAAAATCACAAAGAGGCAGGCTATCAAAATTAAGTATAAGAAGGTTCATTAAGGGTCGATACTGAGTTTTAGTAGTGCTGCTTCCAGTAGGTATCAATAGAGTTAAAGTACTCTTCCTTTCTGATGATGCAATTCGCATATTTACTTTTCCAGAGTACTATGTATGGCTTATAAGTCTCCTCACATGGACATGACAGGCCTGGTATGTCACTCTCCACAAGGAGAACTGTCACTCTTTAGATCTCAAATAATTAGACACTTTTTTTTCTAATTTCATAAATCTGTCTAAAACATTTGATCAAGTTGTCAAAGTTTAGTAAAAAAATAAAAATGAAAGACAACTTAAAAAATTAAAGAAACTATTTTATCTATCTTTTTCTCAATTAGGCTGATTGATAGCCACAGACTACATCAAACTTGACTGTACAGGGAAAGGAAGAATCTAACAACTTTTTTTTCCATGAAACTCAATTACAAATTTTTAGCCATAAATACATCATTTAAATAACAGAAAATATCCCCAATGGTGAATTGATGCACCCTGAGCCTACAGGACAGCTTGAATTTTTTTGCAACTTGATTAGCACTGCTTAAGTGTTGTAAACTTCTTGATTATGTTGCGCACCGTGGACAAAGGAACATCAAGATCTCTGAAGATGGACTTGGCACCTTGAGATTGCTGATATTTTTAAACAATTTTGGTTCTCAAGTCCTCAGACAGTTCTCTTCTTTCTGTTCTCCATACTTAGTGTGGCAGACACAGACAATGCAAAGATTGAATCAACTTCTCCCCATTTTATCTGGTTTCAGGTGTGATTTTCATATTGTCCACATCTCTTACTTCCGACAGGTGTTTGAATGAGCATCACATGCTTGAAACAAAGTTGTTTAATCACGATTTTGGAAAGGTGCTATAAATTTTGTCCAGCCCATTTTTAAGGTTTTGTGTGAAATTATGTCCAATTTGCCTTTTTTCTCAGTTTTTTTTTGTGTTTTTCCAATACACACAAAGGAAATAAACATGTATATAACAAAACGTGTGTAATTGCAGTAATTTTCTGGGATAAATACACTGTTTGTACATCATATGACCTGAGTTGAGGGAGTTGAACCTCTGTACGCCTCAAATTTTTCAAAGTTGTAGCTGACAAGTCTAAGGGTCCATTTACACCAGTGTTTCCCAAACTCCAGTCCTCATGGCCCTCAACAGATCATGTTTTTGGGATTTCCATAGTATTGCATAATTTCAGATGCCTTGATACTTCCAGTACCTGTGCAATACTAACAAAACACTGAAAACATGGTCTGTTGGGGGCCATGAGGACTGGAGTTTCGGAAACACTGGTTTACACAAACCAACTGGCGGAATGATACGACCACCAATTGTTAACTTTTTACCTATTGGTGGGCGTTTGAATGGCAGACCAAAGTAAATGATGCACACAGAGTGATCTATACTAGATCGCTTAGTGAACGTATGCTACCATAGATCTCCATAGTGTGAGTCCTGCTTACACAGAACAATGCACTTCCGGGAACAATAATCTTGTATGCCACATAAAGGATAATCATGAAATTAGCTTTTTTAACAGTGCTCATTCACGATTATCTACAGTGTAAATGCCCCTGAAGCCCCAACAAGGCTCTCTTTATCTGCTCCCTACACCTTGCTAACATACTGAGTGCTGACTTGCAGAATCAGAATATATAGAGTTTGTTTGTCTGTAATGATAGAGACATGAGTCTGCAGAGGAACTGTTGAACTATAATGGTAGAAATTTTTAAATACCGATTGCAATGCGTTCTATGTTTTAATTTAGATGCAATGGGACAACAAACATAATTTAATTACAAAGGTGAACAAAGCGTATTTCTGTATTGCATGTACATATAGTACAGACCAAAAGTTTGGACACACCTTCTCATTTAAAATTTTTTCTGTATTTTCATGACTATGAAAATTGTACATTCACACTAAAGGCATCAAAACTATGAATTAACACATGTGGAATTATATACTTAACAAAAAAGTGTGAAACAACTGAAATTATGTCTTATGTTCTAGGTTCTTCAAAGTAGCCCCCTTTTGCTTTGATGACTGCTTTGCACACTCTTGGCATTCTCTTGATGAGCTTCAAGAGGTAGTCACCGGGAATGGTTTTCACTTCACAGATGTGCCCTGTCAGCTTTAATAAATGGGATTTCTTGCCTTATAAATGGGGTTGGGACCATCAGTTGTGGTGTGCAGACGTCTGGTGGACACACAGTTGATAGTCCTACTGAATAGATTGTTAGAATTTGTATTATTTTGTATTATGGCAAGAAAAAAGCAGCTAAGTAAAGACAAACGAGTGGCCATCGTTACTTTAAGAAATTAAGGTCAGTCAGTCTGAAAAATTGGGAAAACTTTGAAAGTGTCCCCAAGTGCAGTGGCAAAAACCATCAAGCGCTACAAAGAAACTGGCTCACATGAGGACCGCCCCAGGAAAGGAAGACCAAGAGTCACCTCTGCTTCTGAGGATAAGTTTATCTGAGTCACCAGCCTCAGAAATCGCAGATTAACAGCAGCTCAGATTACAGACCAGGTCAATGCCACACAGAGTTCTAGCAGCAGACATATCACTACAACAACTGTTAAGAGGAGACTTTGTGCAGCAGGCCTTCATGGTAAAATAGCTGCTAGGAAACCACTGCTAAGGACAGGCAACAAGCAGAAGAGACTTGTTTGAGCTAAAGAACACAAGGAATGGACATTAGACCAGTGGAAATCTGTGCTTTGGTCTGATGAGTGCAAATTTGAGATCTTTGGTTCCAACCACCGTGTTTTTGTGCGACGCAGAAAAGGTGAACGGATGGACTCTACATGTCTGGTTCCCACCGTGAAGCATGGAGGAGGAGGTGTGATGGTGTGGGGGTGCATTGTTGGAGACACTGTTGGGGATTTATTCAAAATTTAAGGCATACTGAACAAGCATGGCTACCACAGCATCTTGCATCGGCATGCTATTCCATCCGGTTTGCGTTTAGTTGAACCATCATTTATTTTTCAACAGGACAATGACCCCAAACACACCCCCAGTCTGTGTAACGGCTATTTGACCAAGAAGGAGAGTGATGGGGTGCTACGCCAGATGACCTGGCCTCCACAGTCACCAGACCTGAACCCAATCGAGATGGTTTGGGGTGAACTGGACCGCAGAGTGAAGACAAAAGGGCCAACAAGTGCTAAGCATCTCTGGGAACTCCTTCAAGATTGTTGGAAAACCATTCCCGGTGACTACCTCTTGAAGCTCATCAAGAGAATGCCAAGAGTGTGCAAAGCAGTCATCAAAGCAAAAGGTGGCTATTTTGAAGAATCTAGAATATAAGACATAATTTCAGTTGTTTCACACTTTTTTTTTGTTAAGTATATAATTCCACATGTGTTAATTCATAGTTTTGATGCCTTCAGTGTGAATGTACAATTTAATAGTCATAAAAATACAGAAAAATCTTTAATGAGAAGGTGTGTCCAAACTTTTGGTCTGTACTGTACATTTGAGGTGCTCAGGTTCAGATCTCTATATCTTTTTTATTTAAATTTGGATAGGAATTAAAGGAACAGCTAATCCTAGGGTTGACATTAAGATCATTAACCCTCCTATTGCTAAAGTATACAAAACTAATATTGCATATGTCTGCCTAGTCAGTACTCCCAAAAGAAAGATTAATGCTATGTTTCTTTAGATGGGACCAAAAGGCCGATAACTTGACAGTAGAAGGATTGGCCGCACCTGTGGGTCTATTGTATTATTTTTCTAAGAAAAAAGCTCTTACATTGTAAATATGAAGTATGTCACTTTCAGTAGGTTTTTAGAGCTCTCCAGTTTCACAACTGTGGCACATTTAAAAAAGTTCTGAAGCCTACTATAATTTGTAATTTTCTATTCAATGAGGGTATTTTTGTAGTCAAGACATGGAACACAATGCTGACTATTAACTTCCCATTATGTCCAGAATTATTAGAAAAATCAATGAATCACATCATTTTGAAATAATTACCAGGTTAAATAAAAATCTATCTACCAAATGTCTACCTAACCATTGATAATGCCACATTTCTAATGTCTCTCAGTTCAGTAGTCTAAACAAAAAAAAGAATAATCAGAACCTACAAAAAAAAACAAACAAGCCAAGAAGTCTGAAATTTCAGGAACTGTAATCATGTATTGAATGCAGCTCATTATTATTCTTGTCTCATTGTAAATTATTCTTGATCACTTATCTTTACTTTAAAAATTAGAACGAGCTTCCGATAACTCTTTAGTGATGTATGAAGTCTCACTCCATGAATTTCCAAGAACTGTTTGTTTTCTGCTACTTAATTTCTTAAATAACATGAAAGTATTTAGTTTTGATAGTGAAGAAGAAACCATAGTTGATGGTCTGCTCAGTAAGAAGGTCTACCTATGGAAAGAAGAGGAACTACTCAAAATAGTAACATTGATTCCGAATGATTTGTATTGTTCATCATGATTAGCTCCCACTTAACCCAAACAGCTGCAGCAAGCCCTATTTCTTTAGTAGAGTCTGGAGCAGTCGTGCATTTAGAAAAAGTGCCTTGTGTTCATTTATAGTTTAACTCACAGTTTCTCCCTAGGAGCAGCATTTGTCATTAGAAAGAGGGGAGACAACGGCAGGTTAAGGAGCATGTAACAGACTGGGCTAGAGGGTAAGTAGAAGAAGACAGTAGGAGAAGTATTGGATGGAAAGAACACATGGAAAGGGTTATGGAAGGGTTGGCTGTAGACAAGCTGTAGACAAGCTAAGCATTGGCAGGCTTGAAGATAAGCAGTAGAAGGTCAACAAGGGTGTTAGAAAGGGACAAGCACTTAAACATTTACACTGGAGAGGCAGCATTTTAACAGCCTCCGGAGCCTCATATTCTATCTGTTTTGGGTATATTTTAAAGATTTCCATTTAGGATCAGACTCAGTTATCACTTTTCGAATGACTTTTTCATGCTGAACATAAGAGAGTTAAAATATGTCACCGACAAACCCATATTGCCCTGCACTGTGAATGTCTTGTATAATGCAGCCTTGAAAAGAGTTTTTCAAGTGCTTCGATTTTAAAAATGAATGGCTTAGAGAAAACACAAATGGAAAGAATTATAAGGACTTTCTATTGGAAAGTATGACAATCTTGTTTCCACGTAAAAAAAGATTGAAATGATTATTCATATATTCAATATACAAACTAAAGGCATTTTAATTTGTTTCATAGCAGGTATAGGTTAGTATACATTTCTAGAACATTGTCCTAAGAAATGGAAAAACATAATAGACCAATCAGCCATAACAATAAAACACTTAAAGGTGAAGTGAACAACATTGAATATCCTCTTACAATGGCCCTTGCTGGTTGGGTTATGTTGAGCAGAAAGTGACCAGTCAGTTCAAAATATCAGGTAAGATGTTCTCAGCAGGCAGTAGCTTATACCTGTCAAACATGTTCCAGGGATGGACAACTGATGATCTGGTTACAGAGTCATGGATGCCCAATGCTCATTGATGTGTGTGGAGGATCATGGGCTAGTCTATTTAATCCGATTTCCTAGAAATACTACTGTAGCACAAATTTATATAAAAATAATGCTAGCTTTGATGAAACGACTTCAAAACACATGGTGGATCACAACTGGCTGCATATTGGGTTTTCATAGATGCATTTAGTCATCACGTTGACATAGGGAAGCACCAAAAAGTGACAGGTATGCATCTGAACTGCAATCATGGAACAATAGAAGAAAACGGCATGGCCTTATAAATCATATTTTTTTTGTGTCATGGGGATATCCATTTACACAAATTTAACATTAGAAAGTGACCGGATTGTTTTGTGAATAATCTAAAATGGACGGATGAACATTAGCCAGCTTCTTGCAACGAGTCTGTACACGTATACAGTGTGTCCATAAAGTCATAGCGCACTTTTGACCAGTCACTGGAAAGCAACAAAAACGATATAAATGTGAAATCTGCTCCAAATAAAATAAAAACTCTCCCAGTTTCATACCTATTCAGCACGGTTCGATGTGGGCTCTATTTGTTGCCCTACACACATCCAAACGATAGTAAAGTTCTTGCCACACACGGGTAAGGACGTCTGGTGTAACAGAGTGAATAATGTCTGTGATTCTCTATTTTAAGTGATTAATGTCATTGATATGCTCAATGTACACATAACCCCAAAAGTAAAAGTCTAAGGGCGTCAAATCCGGGGATCGTGGTGGCCATGGCTTGACAGAACCCCTGCCTATCCACCGCTGGGGGGATTTTCTATCCAGAAACTCAGAAACAATGGTGGCATAGTGTGGTGGATCGCTGTCCTGTTGAGATGACAGCTTCTGGAAATTGTGGCACTGCATACAATTCCAACATGTCAAGATATGTGTTTGCCGTCACAGACCGCTCCATGAAAAAAATGGGCCTATCACCTTAATCATGCTTCAGGCCACACCACATGTTCACTTTAGGCGTGTTACGTTCGTACTCAAAATAGGCATGAGGATGTTCAGCAGCCCATATTTGGAGGTTATGGTGATGAACACGTCCACAGATATGGAAGGTCACCTCATCGCTAAACACAATCTTCTGCAAAAATCTTGCATCATTTTCGATCTCATGAAGCATATCTGTAGCAAACGCGCATTGCTTGGGTCTATCTGCCGGTTTGATAGCATGCAACAGATGCAATTTGTACCCCATAAAACAGATACATTTCTTTAACTCCTCATGAACTGTAGTCTTGCTTAGGTGTAATTGTCGAGCACACGAATGCAAAAGATTTTTTAGGGCTGCTTAGGTAGCTATCCCATATAGCCTCTACAGACTCGTCACTCACTGATGACCTACCAGAATGGGGTTTCTCCACCAAACTACCGGTTTCCTTCAACTGCTTATCCCACCGAGTAATGTTATTCCTATGTGGTGGCGCTTCGTTATAAACGTGTGCCGATATAGCACTTTGGTCACGGATTTGAAATCAGCGAGCCACAGAACACACTGAACTTTCCTTTGTACCGCACATCTCGACTGGCATGGAAAACCACACAGCTGGCATAAGCTTGTCATTGCATGATGTCACTGACATGGCAGTGTATTAATCAGAGTTCAGTTTATCAGGGGTTAATCTGACTGCAGGCTCAGCAACAGCTTAAATGAGTTTGTGTTGTTTGATTGGTTCTTGTTATCTCTCCTCATGAACAGGTCTAATATGATTGGGCCAGAGAAAGAGCGCCAAAATGTAAACTATAAATAGAGCCTGTGACTGGTCAAAAGTGCACCATGATTTTACAGACACACTGTATTTTTGGTGGAAAGCTAAATCTTATTTCCAAGAGAGAATAAAGGAATAGGTTGACTGTGTTTATCAGTACTCTTTTTTTTACTTTAGCTGCTGCTGAAGTAAAATTGGGAATATCCTAGAGATGATATTCACAGCAGGAAGTTGTCTTTTTTATACAAACTGTGACTAAGAGAGATTTCCCACAAGATTCTGAAACTGAATTTTGGGTGATTTTGGACAATGAAAGCAAATCCAGCCATTTATCTTGATGGTAATTGGAGAAAATTTGGAGACATCGTTCCAAGAACTGATTGATTCTCTTAGTTTACCCATTATTTTGGGGGTGATAGGCATAGATGAAATCTAAGGAGCTTTTTAGATTCTTCCAGAGCACCCTCCAGAACCTGGAAACAAATTGCACAACACAGTAAGATAGGAAACTAGCTGGAAGACCGAGGAATCAGAAAGTTTCTCTGAAAAACCTTTGGGTGTGGTAAAAACTTTGAAGTCCTGGTAATGGAACAAAACAATCCACTTTGACCCAGATGGTAATGAACTCTTGAGCCACAGGAAGATCTGTAACAAAGTCCATAGAATACTCAGCTTTGGGATCTTGTGTTATGGACACTAAAGGGGACCAAGTGGTGCCTAACAGGAGGATTTGAACCAAGCACACTGAGGATAAGATGTCAAAAATTCTTTGACGCCTTGTTTCCATTTCAGCCACCAGTAGAAACAAGAAATTAGTGCAACAGTTTGTTTAACACCCAATACTTAAAGGGACACTGTCACCTGAATTTGGAGGGAACAATCTTCAGCCATGGAGGCGGGGTTTTGGGGTGTTTGATTCACCCTTTCCTTACCCGCTGGCTGCATGCTGGCTGCAATATTGGATTGAAGTTCATTCTCTGTCCCCCGGAGTACATGCCTGCACAAGGCAATCTTGCACAGCGCAGGCGTGTACTATGGAGGACAGAGAATGAACTTCAATCCAATATTGCAGCCAGCATGCAGCCAGCGGGTAAGGAAAGGGTGAATGAAAAACCCCAAAACCCCGCCTCCATGGCTGAAGATTGTTCCCTCCAAATCCAGGTGACAGTGTCCCTTTAAGATAAGTGAAGAATGAGCCAAAGAGAATATTTTCTAGCAAAGTACTTTTGAGATTACAGAATGTCCTTTAGGTGGAGAATTGGGATAAGGAAGCAAATAGATTTGAGGGAGCTTCTTCATTGGCAACACATGGATTAAAGGAGCTGGATACAACCCTGCATTATTGCCTACAAGCAGTAGGTGAGGATGAAGTCACACTGAGATAATAAGTGTGACCATCAAGCTTGAAGGGGATTCAGCCTATGATCTGACTGAAGATATTTCAGATTTTATGGTCTATATAGACGTCATCGGGAACTTAGCTCCTTCAACTAGATGTCGCTATTGCGCTACAGGTAAAGATCACCAATAGAAAATTTCCATTCTATTTCATCGAATTTCTTGGTGAAGAATCCATATGGATGATTTCTTATTTTCAAGCAAATACAGTATTTACAGACCTGCTCCTACACCACTCGCAGAAGAACCCACTTCAAAGCAGAATGGTCTGTTAACATTTAAGAATGGACAAGTGGAAAACATAATTTAAGGCCTTGAAAGCCTTTAGCGGTGGAATCCAACCAGTACTGAGAGTCAGTGCTCTTCAGAGTGAGAACCAAAAAAGCTTCCACTTGTAATTTTTAATTATCTTTCTCTGTACCTATAGGAAGGCCTCCAGGTGAGATGAGATATCCGAGACACAGCAGTTCATGACTCTATAAGAGACATTTTTACAGTTGGGCATAAAGATGGTTTTGTCGCAGTCTCTTCAAAACAGAGATGATATTAAAATGGTGTGAGTGTAGGTCTCTGGAGAATATTACGATGTCATCCAAACTGTCACAAATGTGCTGCATCCCGCTGAGACCTTTGGGGTATCTGGGATCAGAAGGTTGCAGAATTCACAGATTGCAAGTCGTCTTTGGAGTCCACTCGGTGGTTAATGGCATATGAAGTGGATTGATTTTCACCTGGTGTGGAAGGGGTTAAGAGTTCCTTTTTGATCCTGCTGGGACTCCATATTGATCTTATCTCCACTGCTGTATCTTGCTGCCACTCACTTCCATTATTTAAACTCACTCCTAGCTCTCTCCTATGCCAGTAATAGGTTTTCTATGGTAACCTCCTTGGAGAAGTTGTTCCAGTTTAAGCTGTGGAGTTCAAGTTGTTGTTTGATTTCTCCCTGTTTGTCTCCCTCCCTGTGTTTTCTTACTTTAATAAGTGAGACTAGTGTCTTGCTGCTCTACTCAGTAGTTAGGGATAGCTCAGGGCCAACCAGGGCTTAGACACATGATCGCGCACGGCAGGAAGGACTGACCTGTCTAGGGATGACAGGGAGCACAGGGTTCAGTCTCAGGTGAGTGTTTAGGGGTCTCCCCTCCCCTTTTCTTATCATCAGGGCCCCCTTTACCCTTTTTTCCCTTTTTTGCGCTGCACTCTGGGCATTTCCTTGCTCTGGCATGACACAGACAAGGAAATACTGGTATAGGATATCATTAAATATTTACTTAATGAAGTGCTGCAACACAGTAGATGCAATGCATAATCCAAAAGTCATAGCAAGCTATTCATAGTGACCATCAAGAGTGTTGAATATGGTCTTCCATTTATTGGTCTCTTTAAAGCGGATTAGGTTAGAAGTTTCACACAGGTCTAATTTAGTGAATATGGTAGCACCCTAGTTTATAGACGAGTGACAATGAATAACAGTGATTTTAATCAGTCCCCGGTAGTCTATGCATGGTCACAGAGATCTGTCTTTCTTCTTCATGAAAAACAACCCTGCAACGGCCGAAGATTTACAGCAGATTTTCAGATACTGTAAACCCCTTTCCAGGTTTTTTAATCTTCAGTGTAAGCGGACAGCGCAAAAGTTTCAGACAGAGTCAACAAGAGGGTAAACTCTCCCTTTGGGTGGATCAGTACCTGGATGAAGCAGTCAATGTGGAAGTAGTGTTTCAGTCTTTTGCATAGAATAGACATCCGTCATCAAGTCCTTCTAAGGAGCAATCAAATTGTAGGCAATAGAGGCAGAGCAGAGTTTCAGGAAAAGTGGTTGAGGTACAGTATGGAGGCAACTTGGAAAACAAGATGATTCCCACTAGGCAATGTGGTCAGATGACAAATCAATACCCAGAGCATGCAACTTTAGCCACAGAAGTCCCAAATGCATTGATGCATGAGTAAGTGGCATTACTAAAGAATAAATGTCCTCAACATGAGGAGCATGTAGTGCTCCAATGTGATGAGTCTCTTTCTCGGTCTGGAATTGGGTACAACCACCAGGAACTGTGAAGTCACATGCAGAGATTAGATTCAGATGGATCCGCAAAGAAACAAAAGGAATTTCATGAGGTCAATAAAATTCTCTGAAGCTCCAGCATCAATAAAAGTTTGTCAATAAAAGCTTGTCCCTTGAACACTTAGGAACAGAACGAAATAGACATAAGTACAACCAGTTTGCTTTAGTGTAGGGATAGATAACCTTCAGGCAATCCTCCTCCTTCACCTAAATTTTCCTTGTTTGGCCTGAGATTTATAACAGTTTATGTGACAGTGATACCATTCACCACAGTATAGACTATATACATCAGTAAGGGATCTTTCGGCCAATGAATATTGCTTTTGGACAATTTGCATGGGTTCTTGTACTCTGAAGATTTAGAAGAAACTCTAGAATGAAGGACATTGGAATCTTGAGCTTTCTCTCTTGAACCCTCTTTAAAATCTAAGTCCACTCGGCTGCTGAGTGAAATCAGAACATCAAAGGAAGCAAGCAAATTCCTACCAGCAAGTTTATCCTTGATCTGACTGAATAGGCCAGCATAGGAGATAGACAGGAGAGCATTATTGTTCCAGGCCGATTCAGCACACGGGGTACCGAAGTGGATGGCAAAAAGTCACGAAAGAGTTAGTCCCTTGTTTAATCCAGAATATAAAATCAATGTTTGATTAATCAAACAGTCTACGAAAGGCAGAAAGAAAGGATGGTGGAGTATGCACCATAATACTGTCATGTTTCCATAGTAGTTAAGCCCAAGCCAAAGCATTTCTAGATAACAAAGAAAAAAATATATAGTTATAAGGTCTCTTCAGAAAAAAAAATTGTTGTGGATGAAGTTCAAGTTGTACAACCACTGGTTTCTAAAAATGTGCAGAAGCAGGAAAATGGTGAGATATTCCCAATAAGAATGTCCCAGGCAAGAGTTAGACTGTGGCAGGAGTTGAGGAGCCAGAGGTGTAACCACTGAAGTTTGAAGAAGTGCATCCATGCAGACTGAGAGGTCACAGATACAGTGGGGAACCTTTCCTTGGCTCATAACATAACCAGTCCAAATAAATCTGCTCTCAGTATCCGCTGGCAATAATGATGATTACAATGGGCTCATCTGGTGAGATAGATTCTCTAACCTGTAAGTCAGGGTGAGCAACACTGAGTGAAGCTGATGATGACTTGCCAGATGGCTCAATGATCAGTGAGGACCAGCAATGTATGCAGGATGGCTGACAGACAAGCAGATCAGGAAACATCAAAATATACAGAACCAGGAGTATGGATATAAAAAGGAACTGTAGATGTAGGTGTATAGTAAGATGGATGGATATATAAAGGAACTCTAGATGTATAGTAAGTCCAGGACCTGCAACAAACAAATGGCTGAGTTGTGTGCTATCAGAAAACAGAAGGCCAATGGCACAGATTTCAGTTATCAGCAAACAAATGGTACTTGCAGGAAGAATTGATGAACAGACTAACCGGATTGCTGCTTGCAGAAAAGATTACACCCTGTTGCAGCAGTGCTGTAGTGTGAAGAGGACCAGTAGAGCAGAGAAGAGCTCATTATGTGTATTGCAGACAAATGGTAACTGCAATGATAAGCAGGCCACTGAATACTTGCTTGTAGAAAGATTGCGCACTGTTGCTTTGGTGTGAATGGCAATAGTGTTGCAGAAAAGAGTTTGTTTTGCTTGCAACAGAGGAATGGTCACTGCAGGTCTGATCCAAGAAGTAAATGAAGGTGCATAATAAACAAGCAGGCAATTAGCCTCCTGAGAGAAATGAATGTTGTGGCAATCTCTATATGTGGAACTAAATGCAAGGATGACCGAATATTCAGACTGTACATATCTGCCTGAGTCAGTCTTAAAAGGCTTTGGGTGATGATGATGTCAGAGGAGTTTGCCGGGTTATTTGAGAAATTCAGCGATTAAATTCAGCTACAGCAAAGAGAAGCAGCCATAGGAGAGGGGAGCAAAGCCCGACACTGGTGCCAAGAAAGGTCAGTAATAAATGGCTTGCATGACAAAGTGTTCAATGTGTTGAATTGGACCCAAAATAAAGCAGATCTGATTAAGCATCTTTGGAATTTGCTGGAAAATCAAGCCCGATTGATGAAGAGTCTACCTCCCAACTTTATTGGATTGGTAACTTCTTGGTGTCACATCCTGCAGTCCATGGCTATATGGATCAAACTTGTTTGGACAGCACGAAGAGGACCTATATAATATTAGGCAGATGGTTTTAATGTTAAGGCTGACTGGAGTATATTCTATTAAAACAATGTGCTCTCTTTCTATATCCCTCAGTCACTGCAGAAAAAGAACAGAAGCATGCTTTTTTATATGATAGATGTGGAGGAATGCGATGAGCCGTAGCATCCAAACAGATGATGAAGCTAATTCCCATTACACCAATCAAAACTAAATTGTTCTCTGGTTGCTAAGAGTGACTTCACTCTTATTTTATAATATATTGGATATTGTCAGTGATAGGAATCTGCTTATTGTTTCTTTATTTGTTCTCTACTTCCTTCCAGACAATGAGTTTGTAATAATAGTAATTCTGCTATGACAGCATGCATAGTGGTATGGCAGTCCATGTCCCTAACACGTCTTGTGCAATGAAAGTTATGTGTCTCTTAGATGATAATTATGATTTCCCAATTATGACACCGTTTTATTGAGATATAGACCTTCACAATCCAGACAACTGTTGTTTAATTGACATGTTTGTTAATGAGAATAGTGGTTACCTATAGGTTATTGACGCTGGTAACATCACTTTCTCATGAAAGCAGTTCCAAATGTAGTGGAAGCTTTAACATGAGGATCTTCAATGGGTTTTGGTGAAATAAATGTTGTTTAGATGTGCTGAATTCAGAAATTCACAAAACATATTAATGTTCTTTCAGTTTGAACACTGCACAGTTGGCCAATTTCGGACCTGCTCTCACAGTCCACTTCTGTTGTTGTTTCTACATAGGTAGAGAGGTGACTTCCTGGTGGTGATGCTGGTGATTGTAAAAAGGAGACTTGTTATCAAGCTCAGTTCATTATCTATGCCTGGGCCCTCCTGCGTCTCTGAAGAAGGGGCTTAAAGGGGTTATCCAGGACTTTTATTATTTTTGTGTATGGGGCTTAGAACTAGCAGGCATGTTGTTGCAAACTACCTGCCTGCAATGCACGAGGTTCTCTGTTTGCTCAGCCAGCAATTCCTTTGCGTCACTTCTCTTCTTCTGGTCTGCTCTATCGATGGGTGTCACTGCAGACGTCATGTTGATTGACAGATGGCTCCCTGCAGTTAGGCAATGGGGAGCCGGCTGTCACTCAGCATGAGATCTGCAGAAATGCCCTGTCAACAGAGCAGAGTGGAAGACAAGACTCTATTCTGTTGATATGACACCGGCGTAAGCTGTAGAATCATCGGCAGGAGCGGTCCGTGATCACTGTGAGCTGACAGAGATCGGCACCAAGCTGTACATGTAGGTAGTTAACAACTGTGAGTTCTTAGCCAGAAAATTTAAAAAAAACCTGGATAACCCCTTTAACTAATAGACTGATCCAGACAATGATCCCCCTTTAAGAAGATGATTGACCTAGAAAGGGGAAGAAAGTTATTTGTCTATGTTGAAACTACAGCAGAAGTGAAGACTCCTGAGCAGTGAGAGGGGTCTGAAATTGGGGCATTGATAAAATATTGAATATGAAATTAGTTTCCATTTTTAGAACGTCTAAACAAATTTCCGTTAACTCTGTTAAGTAATTGGGTTGGTGCGATTATTCTACCCAGCCCGGTCTACTAAAGGTCTGTCTTTGTTTGAAATATCAGGTTCAAGTGTCCACTTATGGTAGACTGATGGCAGACTGAATGCTCTTGATTTACCGCAATACACTATTTAGTGAGTGATGGGACAAGTGGAAGTATTCGGGTTTTTGATTTGTAATGGTATTTTATACATGTTACATTTTTGTATGTACAAAATATAGAAAACGTACTATCAGCTTGGGAATGTGATGGGCATCACATTGATTTTCGATCTAAGCTTGATTCTGAGTTTGTTTTTTGCTATTATATTCTTTGGAAATGTGCTGATTGTATGTGGCAGGCAAGCCTATGTAGTGGTCCTCGAAGGTAATACATGCCCCACCTCAAGCCTGCATAAGGTTGCTATGTTACCCTGCATGATTAATATGTATATCATGCATCTTGGATGCTACCATGTGGCCTGTATTACCAAATTGCTTACAAGAATAAGCAATATGGGTGAATGCTACCAGCATGCTCCAGAGGTATGCTCATTTTACATACATATACATACATGGTTTCATAGTAGAAGTTGATTGATGACATGGATTGGGTTTTACAAATGGTATATTGTAGAGTATTGAAACCTAAGAGTTGCCCAAAGAGAATATTTAGAAATTTGATGTCATCTCTTTGCACATGCATAAGTTTTGTGAACACCTTAAAATTTCCATTTAAGATTGGCACACTGTAAATACTATTAACATTCATGTGCATATTTTATTATTATTAAAGCTGTTCAATTGCCATGTATGAAAATGTATGCTTCAATGCAAAATGATGCTTTTACCCATTTTTGCTTAGATTCTATGTCAAATTCATTACAAATCTCGACTCAATTTTTTTTAATATATTTAGAAAAATATTGAAAATGAATAGGGGAATTCATATCAATTGAATGAAAATGCGAAATAGTTTCTAGAGTCATTTATGCTATAGCTATTAGCTATCTTCCAAACATCGCCTAACATTTCCAGTCTATGTACAACGCCTTTACAGAAGACTTGGCAGAAGGAAATGTCAAAATGTCTTTTAAAGGGCCCTGCTCTACACCTCTCCCAAAATCTTACCTTCTATTTCAGACATTTTTAAATGATTATTCCCATCTCAGCTTTCAATGGTTAAGACGGGAATAACTTCATCCAGGCTCCAACCACTGGAGATGCAGCTACTGAAAAAGCCAAGATTGTTTCAGTTGCACTATTTCTGTAACCCTCAAATAAATAAATGGGAATTATAGAAATAGTATAGCACGGCAATCTATGCTGTTTCGATAACTTTGCATTGATAGGATTATGCTAGTAAAACTTGCTGTCTTGTAATCAAACACAAATTAAAAGCAAACATAAGCAATAGGATGGACAATGGACATAGGGTCAAACACGCAAGGATCAGCAAATGAGATTACTTTGCTAAAATGATCTTCTAGTTAACCTGAAATTTAAACTTAAAGGAGAGAGGCCAATTTGAAGGGTAAAAGCATGCCAAACCCATGCTGGACATAAAATGGATATTTCTGTCCACCAATATCTTTAAGTTGAAAACTATGTCCAGCTAGTCACTTACCTCTCACATACACGAACTGTCCATGCTGCAATGATCCAGGATGAGATGCTGAAAACCAGAAGAACAGTGCCTGGACAGATGGTCATTAGAGTCTTCATTACAAAGCGAGTATTGAAATTGATCTTATTGAGTGCACCAATGCTCCTCGATGACGCATCAGTGAAAAGCTTGCTATGAAGGAGCATAACTCGTCCAATTAAGTATAGCCTCAAGAACATGGGGATAGATAAGATGATGTCTATGTCAGCATTGGCTACTGAAGTTGTATAGTAGAAGGCCAGGCGGGCTGTCCACGTAAAAGAGTATTGTCCAGGGATGGGATGAATGGCACACACAGTCAACTCTAGGGTGATGAAAAATATCCGTTCATAGGTCATGGCTATTCTCCAATCATCTGCTCCATTGTCCACCATGAAAAGCTAAAAAACAGAATAGTTTAGGCCAGAGAAAATAAGCATAAATTTGAAATATGTTCGACATGGTTACATTCTAGTAATAAAGAGTGAATTGCAAAGAGATATATGAAGTTTCCAATATCATTCTGTTACTGTCTAGATTCAAAGGATGTACTTTTGCTAATAAACTAGGTGTACACTTGCATCAGAGCCTCCAATAGCATGCTCCATTGCAAGTTCCATCAATGCTACTCAAAAAATAAAAGTGCACTTTGCTACCCTATTTTTTTCGGTAAAAAAAACTGATATTCAAATGGAAGCCAAACCTATCCCAAAATAGTCAGTAGAGTACATTTGGCACCTTTTGGGTGCATCATAGGATGGATCAGTTCACTTCATGAGTTCTGTCTTTCTATACCTACATTGTAGAAAATAAGTATTTGATACACTGACGGTTTTGCAAGGTTTTCCTCCTGTAAAGAATGGAGAGGGCTGTAATTTTTATCGCAGGTACACTTCAACTGTGAGAGCTGGAATCTTAAAAAAAATCCAGAAAATCACATTGTATGATTTTTACATAATTAATTTGCATTGTATTGCATGAAATAAGTATTTGATACAATAGAAAAACATAACTTAATATTTGGTACAGAAAACTTTGTTTGCAATTACAGAGGTTAAACGTTTCCTGTGGTTCTTGACCAAGTTTGCACACACTGCAGCAAGGATTTTGGCCCACTCCTCCATACAGATCTTTGCCAGATTTTTCTGGTTTTAGGGCTGTCACTGTGCACCATTAAATTTCAGTTTCTTCCAAAAGATTTTCTTTCGAGTTCAGGTCTAGAGACTGGCTAGGCCACTCCACGACCTTGAAGATCTTTTTACGGAACCACTCCTTAGTTGCTCTGGCTGATTGTTTCAGGTCATTGTCATGCTGGAAGACCCAGCCACAACCCATTTTCAGGTCAATAACTAATGGAAAAATCTCACGATACATGACCCCATCCAACCTCCTTTCAGTACAGTGCAACTGCCCTGTCCCCTGTGCAGAACTGCACCCACAAAGTATGATGTCTCACCTACCATGTTTCACGGTTGTGACAGTGACCTTGGGGTTGTACTCATCCTTCTTCTTCCTTCAAACACGGCAAATGGAGTTGATACCAAAAAGTTTTATTTTGGTCTCATCTGACCACATGACCTTCTCCCATGCCTCCTCTGGATCATCCAGATTGTCATTGGTGAACTTCAATTGGGCCTGGACATGTACTGGCGTGATCAGGAGGACCTTGCGTGCCCTGCAGGATTTTAATCCATGATGTCGTAGTGTGTTACTAACAGTAATGTTTGAGACTGTGGTCACAGCTCTCTTCAAGTCATTGACCAGGTCCTCACATGTAGTTCTGGGATGATTCCTGACCTTTCTCAAAATCATCTTTACACCACGAGGCAAGATCTTGCATGGAGCCCCAGACCGAGGAATATTGATAGTTATCTTCTGTTTCTTCCATTTTCTAATAATTGTGTGAACAGTTGTTGCTGTCTCACCAAGCTGCTTGCCTATTGCCTTGTAGCACATTCCAGCCTTGTACAGGTCTACAATTTTGTCCCTGATGTCCTTAGGCAACTCTTTCGTCTTGGCCATGGTGGAGAGGTTGGAGTGTGATTGAGTGTGTGGACAGGGGTCTTTTATACAGGTAATGAGTCCAAACAGGTGGAATTAATACAGGTAATGAGTGCAGAGTAGGAGGGCTTCTTAAAGAAAAACGAACAGGTCTGTGAGAGCCAGAATTCTTGCTGGTTGGTTGGTTGGTGATCAAATACTTATTTCATGCATAAAATAAAATTTAATTATGTAAAAATCATACAATGTGATTTTCCGGTTTTCATCGTTAGGTTCTGTTTCTCACAGTTGAAGAGTACCTACGATAAAAATTACAGACCTCTCCATTCTTTGTAGGTAGGAAAACCTGCTAAATCAGCAGGGGATCAAATACGTATTTCCCCCACTGTATAACAAAACAGAAAAATGGAACTCCAAGAGCAAATGTGAAATTTTCTCTTAGCCTCCAGCTAGATTTAATTGATTGTGCTTCTCATGATCAACAGCTGTAATATTTCCATATTCAATAGCTGAAAATGGCATCAAAAAGACATTAGAAGGGCTACTAAAAGGACATTTTTGGTTATTTGCCTAAAGTCTTAGCTAGTGATGAGTGAGTATACTCATTGCTCGGGTTTTCCCTAGCACACTCGGGTGATCTCCGAGTATTTGTGAGTGCTCGGAGATTTAGTTTCTGTCTCTGTAGCTGTATGATTTGCAACTGCTAGACAGCTTGAATACACGTGGGGATTTCCAAACAACCAGGCAACCCTCACATGTACTCACACTGGCTAGCAGCCGCAAATCATGCAGCTGTGTCCACATAAACTAAGGCTCTGTGCACACGTTGCAGATTCGTGCACACCGTTTTTGAAAAATCAGCAGGAAAAACGCACTGCGTTTTACCTGCAGATTACCGTGGATTTCCTGCGGGTTTTCTGTGGATTCCACCTGCGTTTTTACACCTGCGGATTCCTATTGAGGAACAGGTGTAAAACACTGCAGAATCCACACAAAGAATTGACATGCTGCGGAAAATACACCGCAGCGTTTCCGCGCGGTATTTTCCACAGCATATGCACTGCAGATTTGGTTTTGAATAGGTTTACATGGTACTGTACACCGCATGGAAAACTGTTGCAGATCCACAGCCATATCTGCAACGTGTGCACATACCCTTAATCTCCAAGCACTCACAAATACTAGGAGACCACCCGAGCATGCGGGGGAAAACCCGAGCAATGAGTATACTCGCTCATCACTAGTCTTAATTGATCATACTTGAGTTACGGTATTTAGATAAGCAGACTAGGTGGTTCAAGTTGTCATATATTTTAATTTAGATATTTTTCTACTAGTTATTGATACGTAATAATATGTTGATTGAATACATTTGCATTATTGAGACCTTGTTTATCATTAATCTGACACTGATGGAATGGAAAAATGACAAAACCCTCTGCAGTATCTGATGACAAGCGTATCTCGATTCCTGCACTCCTAACAGGCAGCGCCATGTGAGAACTCAATGCTCCACCCCTAGAAGAGACGGCCTTCTTTGCACGCACTGATCAATTTACAGTGGGGAGGTAGAATTTTGCACCTTTACCCCATATGCCCCCATCACGCCACACCATCGCCTACTGATACATTTTACTAGGTTGATAAGTATTCTAGCATTTATCCATTTATTGTACAGTGATTATTTCACTAATTCATATAACAAAGCTGCCAATTTAGTTCTTGTGTGGCATCAGCGTAGTGTAGAAATACAAATGGGTAGGGGTGGTTCTAAATATATAAAATTGGGAGCTATGGATTTTATATTATTTGTTACTGAAGCATACGCTCTGTCATATATGGCATATAATAGAATTATGATATTACGGGCCATCAGCATTGTGAGTGGTATAACATATTACATTGAGGTACAGGACATGTACTTTACACCTCGTGAGAGTCTGTACGATGTATTATCTAATGTGCATTTGATGCCCATGTAAAATATATTCATATACTGCAGGGTCATACATAGTATGATTTTTTGCCATGGCTCTGTGGGTCCCGGCACTGGCATGAATATGTCGCCAATGCATTCTTCTGTACGCCGATCACACAATAAAGATCCAATGTTTATTATGGGTGATCTGTATACAGACGAAGGAACACACAGTGTCCTTCCAGCATTTCCTCCCAACCCAAGTGATATAATTGGTTTCCATAGCAACAACACAAATGCAGAAGCAAGCGATTTTTCATTCAAAGACAAGCCACTGTGTGTGCGATGTGGTTAGTAATCTTAGCAACGGGTCTGTACCATAACTATCAGGGCGCAGTCAGATGGCCGTGTAGCATGGAGGACAATCGCATTGTAATGTCGGACTGGCCGGCAGCCCTCCCGATCTGAGCGTGGCAGCATGTATTTCTATGCAGCAGTCAGGGCCAGGAGAGCCACCGGCCAGGTCGATCACTGCGATGTGATAGTTGTCCGTGTTATATCACCATGTGCCTGTGCTAGAATGTCATATTGCTCCCTTTAGGCTACATTCATACTAGGACTTGGAATTCTGTTTTTCCTTTGGAATGCCCACTAGGACCCTGGGGTACGCGGGCCGGGTCCGGTGGTCATTACAGGGGTAGTCACGGCGGCAGTGACCCAGTCCATGGCCCTGGGCGTCCAAGTTACAGGGAAGATCTTTAAAGGGGTTGTTTTGAATAAAGAATGTTCATGACGCCACCTGTGCTATTCGGTCAGGGATGACCGATGCTGCTTAAAAGGGTCCACTGTGGATGATGGTACCGCAGCAAGGATGGTATGGCTTCCCACAGGTGAAGCTTAGTCCCCAGTGCTCCCGCTGTAGTGGGTAAAGATGACAGACGGAGTAGTGCCAGAAAGAATTGGAGGACACAAGGTTGCAGTCTCTTTACCTTTTACTGTTAGTATGCAGCCACAGTCCAGGGTACCGGTAACAGGTGATAGTAAGGTCCGGCCAACCTGGAAGCGATTCGGAATCCTCCTAGCAAGGTGGGATTGGAAACATTCCTTACTGCGCTGTGGTATAAGTCTCTTGCTGCCTAAGGCTTCACACAAGGTCCTCTCTCTCTCTGTCCTTTTAGTCGGACATTACCCACATGGCAGGCAACTCAAGCCTTTTTTACAGGTGTCCCTACTGCGGCGACTCTGGGCTCTATATGCTGCTGTGCCTTCGAATGTAATGGTGGACAGGCGACTTGAAATCTGGTATGGGGCATACAGTTACCCCCACAACCTCGGAATTTCGGCCTCCAGTATTCTGTGCTTTAGGGTGGAGGGAGCTCAGTCGCAGCTCCCTTCCAGCTCTTAACTTCTCCTGTGCTCCTTCTCCCCTCACAGTCCCTCATAGACTGCTCTGTCATTTTCTCTTCCCTTCAGAACCACGTGTCTGCATGGCCCCAGCTTTCCACACCTCACTCCTCTCTCTGTCTCCCTCTCACAGACTAGCTAACTCCTCCTCCAGCCAGAATATATCTAGGGAAGTTCCCCTGAAACCGGGTCTCGAGCTCCCTCTTCTGGCCTCGAGTTAGAACAGTGTTGAATGTAGTGGTTACCTGTTAAAGAGATCCTTGTCGCTTCCAAGCATGGCATCACCCTCCCCGTGAGGAAGGCAACACCACTGTGACAACCGAACTCCCGAGGTTTCACATTTTTCCATTTCAGGAGCAGAAAAACTGAACTCCTGCAGGAAATACTAACAGCTGCAGGAAACACACAATGTCATTGACATCGAAATGACCCTGATCAAAAGTTCACATACCCAATTTCTTAATACTGTGTATTTTACCCCCTCTAACATCAATGACAGCTTTAAGTCTAGTATTTCAATATGAACATCCGTGGACCCGTAGAAGCGCCGGTGTGGGCGCGAAACGGCTGTTGTCCTCTCCCCGCTCACCTCCTTTCCTCTCCTCTCCCCCGTGCTGTGAAGACGGTTTCACTGATGCTTAATTAAAGGACTTATATCCGCTTCACAGGACTGGTGAGTGTTGCCACGTCTTTTCTTTCTTTTTGATGTTCATATTGAAATACCTTTGTGGTTCAGACGTGAGCACCTCACCATATATTTGGAGCTCAGGAACTCTGTCTGTGATTCCATGTGGATTTCTTGTTATCAGGCTGTGCTGCTCTTTTTCTTTTTCTTTTTTTTAAGTCTAGTATTAACTGCGCGCTTGAGATCTTCCTAGAGTGGCTCAATGATATTGAGGTCAGGAGTCTGAGATAGCCACTCCAGAACCTTCGCTTTGTTCTGCTGTAGCCAATGACAGGTCGACTTGGCTTTGTGTTTTGGATCTTTGTCATTTTGGAATGTCCAAGTACGTCCCTTGCGCAGCTTCTGGGCTGTTGATTGCAAATTTGCCTCCAGTATTTGCTGATAACGTGCTCCATTCATCTTTCCTTTAACCCCTTAAGCCCCGAGGGTGGTTTGCACGTTAATGACCGGGACAATTTTTACAATTCTGACCACTGTCCCTTTATGAGGTTATAACTCTGGAAAGCTTCAACAGATCCCGGTGATTCTGACATTGTTTTCTCAAGACATATTGTACTTCATGATAGTGGTAAAATTTCTTTGACATTACCTGCGTTTATTTGTGAAAAAAATGGAAATTTGGCAAAAATTTAGAAAATTTAGCAATTTTCCAAATTTGAATTTTTATGCCCTTAAATCACAGAGATATGTCACACAAAATACTTAATAAGTAACATTTCCCACATGTCTACTTTACATCAGCACAATTTTGGAAACATTTTTTTTTTTTAGGGAGTTATAAGGGTTTAAATTTGACCAGCAATTTCTCATTTTTACAACACCATTTTTTTTTAGGGACCACATCACATATGAAGTCATTTTGAGGGGTCTACATGATAGAAAATAACCAAGTGTGACACCATTCTAAAAACTTCACCCCTCAAGGTGCTCAAAAGCACATTCAAGAAGTTTATTAACCCTTCTGGTGCTTCACAGAATTTTTTGGAATGTTTAAAACAATGAAAATGTAATTGTTTTTCACAAAAAAAATACTTCAGCTCCAATTTGTTTTATTTTACAAAGGGTAACAGGAGAAAATGAACCACAGGAGTTGTTGTACAATTTATCCTGAGTACCCATATACCCCATATGTGGGGGTAAACTACTGTTTGGGCGCATGGCAGAGCTCGGAAGGGAAGGAGTGCCATTTGACTTTTCAATGCAAAATTGGCTTTTGGAGAGCCACTAATGTGCCTAAACATTGAAACCTCCCACAAGTGACACCATTTTGGAAAGCAGACCCCCTAAGGATCTTATCTAGATGTATGGTGAGCACTTTGACCCACCAAGTGCTTCACAGAAGTTTATAATGTAGAGCCGTAAAAATAAAAAATAATATTTTTTCACAAAAATGAGCTTTTCGCCCCCAATTTTTTATTTTCCCAAGGTTACCAGAAAAAAATTGTACCCCAAAAGTTGTTGTGCAATTTGTCCGGAGTACACTGATACCCCATATGTTGGGGTAAACAACTGTTTGGGTGCATGGCAGAGCTTGAAAGGGAAGAAGCGCAGTTTGACTTTTCAATGCAAAATTGGCTGGATTTGAGATAGGACGCCATGTTGCGTTGGGGAGCCTGATGTGCATAAACATTGAAACCCCCACAAGTGACACCATTTTGGAAAGTAGACTCCCTAAGGAACTTATATAGATTTGTGGTGAGCACTTTGACCCACCAAGTGCTTCACAGAAGTTTATAATGTACAGCCGTAAAAATAAAATATAATTTTTTTCACAAAAATGAACTTTTCGCCCCCAATTTTTATTTTCCCAATGGTACCAGAAGAAATTGTACCCCAAAAGTTGTTGTGCAATTTGTCCTGAGTACGCTGGTACCCCATATGTGGGGGTAAACCACTGTTTGGATGCATGGCAGAGCTCAGAAGGGAAGGAGCGCCATTTGACATTTCAATGCAAAATTGGTTGGAATTAAGATGGGACGCCATGCTGCATTTGAAGAGCCCCAGATGTGCCTAAACATTGAAACCCCCTGCAAGTGACACCATTTTAGAAATTAGACCCCCTTAGGATCTTATCTAGATGTGTTGGGAGAGCTATGAACCCCCAAGTGTTTCACTACAGTTTATGACGCAGAGCCGTGAAAATAAAAATTCTTTTTTTTTCCACAAAAATTCTTGTTTACCCCCAGTTTTGTATTTTCCCAAGGGTAACAGGGGAAATTGGTCCCCAAAAGTTGTAGTCCAATTTGTCCTGAGTACGCTGATACCCCATATGTGGGGGACAACCACCGTTTGGTCACATGGCAGAGCTCGGAAGGGAAGGAGCGCCATTTGGAATGCAGACTTAGATGGATTGGTCTGCAGGCGTCACGTTGCATTTGCAGAGCCCCTGATGTACCTAAATAGTAGAAACCCCCCACAATTGACCCCATATTGGAACCTAGACCCCCCAAGGAACTTATCTAGATGTGTTGTGAGAACTTTGAACCCCCAGATATTTCACTACAGTTTATAACGCAGAGCTGTGAAAATAAAAAATCATTCTTTTCCTTCAAAAATGGTTTTTTAGCCCCCCCCAAGTTTTTATTTTCCCAAGGGTAACAAGAGAAATTGGACCCCAAAAGTTGTTGCCCAATTTGTCCTGAGTACGCTGATACCCCATATGTGGGGGGAACCACCGTTTGGGCGCATGGCAGAGCTCGGACGGGAAGGAGGGTCATTTGGAATGCAGACTTTAATGGATTGGTCTGCAGGTGTCACTGCATTTGCAGAGCCTCTGATGTACCTAAACAATAGAAACCCCCCACAAGAAACCCCATATTGGAACCTACACCCCCAAGGAACTTATCTAGATGTGTTGTGAGAACTTTGAACCCCCCCAAGTATTTCACTACAGTTTATAGCGCAGAGCAGTGAAAGTAAAAAATAATTTTTGTCCCACAAAAATGTTTTTTTAGCCCCCAAAATTTTTATTTTCCCAAGGATAACAAGAGAAATTGGACCCCAGAAGTTGTTGTACAATTTGTCCAGAGTACGCTGATACCCCATATGTTGGTGTAAACCCCTGTTTAGGAGCACGGGAGAGCTCGGAAGGGAAGGAGCACTGTTTTACTTTTTCAACCCAGAATTGGCTGGAATTGAAGTCGGACGCCATGTCGCGTTTAGAGAGCCCCTGATGTGCCTAAACAATGGAAACCCCAAATCTAACTGAAACCCTAACCCAAACACACCCCTAATCCCAACCACACCCCTAACCCCAACCCTAACCACACCCCTAACTCCAACACAACCCTAACCCTAATCCCAACCGTAAATGTAATCCAAACCCTAACCCTAGCCCTAACCCTAGCTCTAACCCTAACCCTAACCCTAGCCCTAACCCTAACCCTAGCCCTAACTCTAACCCTAGTGGGAAAATGGAAATAAATACATTTTTTTTCCCTAACTAAGGGGGTGATGATGGAGGGTTTGATTTACTTTTATAGCAGGTTTTTTAGTGGATTTCTATGATGGGCAGCTGTCACACACTAAAAGACGCTTTTTATTGCACAAAATATTTTTGGGCGTTACCACATTTTGAGAGCTATAATTTTTCCATATTTTGGTCCACAGAATCATGTAAGGTCTTTTTTTTTGCGGGACGAATTGACATTTTTATTGGTAACATTTTCGGGCACGTGACATTTTTTGATCGCTTTTTATTCTGATTTTTGTGAGGCAGCATGACCAAAAACCAGCTATTCATGAATTTCTTTGGGGAAGGGGTTTATACCGTTCCGCGTTTGGTAAAATGGATAAAGCAGCTTTATTCTTCGGGTCAATACGATTACAGCAATGCATCATTTAGATTATTTTTTTATGTTTTGGCGCTTTTATACGATAAACTATTTTACAGAAAAAATAATTATTTTTGCATCGCTTTATTCTGAGGACTATAACTTTTTTATTTTTTCATTGTTAATGCTGTATGGAGGCTCGGTTTTTGCGGGACAAGATGGTGTTTTCAGCGGTACCATTGTTATTTATATCTGTCTTTTTGATCGCGTGCTATTCCACTTTTTGTTTGGCGGTATGATAATAAAGGGTTGTTTTTTGCCTTGTTTTTTTTTATGGTGTTCACTGAAGGGGTTAACTAGTGGGACAGTTTTATAGGCCGGGTCGTTACGGACGCGGCGATACTAAATATGTGTACTTTTATTGTTTTTTTATTATTTAGATATTGGAATGTATTTCTTGGAACAATATATATATTTTTTTTTATTTATTTAGGATTTTTTTTTTTTTTTACACATGTAAAAAAATTTTTTTTTTTACTTTTTTACTTTGCCCCAGTGGGGCATCACATTATATTGACATATCGGTGATCTGACACTTTGCTGTGCACTGTGTCAGATCAGTGATCACACCGGCACAGCAGGGAGGCTTGCCGGCGCCTGCTCTGAGCAGGTGCTGGTAAGCCACCTCCTTACAGGACCCGGATGCAGCCCTGCAGCCATTTTGGATCTGGGCCTGCAGGGAGGAGGAGGTAAGAGACCCTCAGAGCAACGCAATCACATCGCGTTGTTCCGAGGGTCTCAGGGAAGCACTGCGATAGTCAGCTGACACCCGGCCGCGATCGGCCTCGCTCCCCCCGTGAGCATGGCTGATTGCACTGGACATACTATCCCATCACTGGGAATTAAGTCCCAGGTCACCTTGACGGGATAGTACGTCCAATGGGATTAAGGGGTTGACTTTGACTAAGTTTCCTGTGCCTTTGCAGCTCACACATCCCTAAAACATTAACAATCCACCTCCGTGCTTTACAGAAAGAATGGTGTTCCTCTCACCTAGCCAAATTAATTCTCATGCTTTGCACTGACAAGGGCCAACAGCCCGAAACACTGTGTACGCGAATTGAGATACTGATTTGGCTTTTATCCTAAGTCATATTGTACTACTCGTTAAAGGGTTGATTGTGACTTTTTAGGATCGCTACATCCAACAGGTGGTGCTATAGAGTTTAAGTCCTCTTTTTCACTGAAGAGGCAATTTGCACCTTTCATCATAGGCGTTGTTGTCCTTTCTCCAAATGTAATGATTATGGTTGTGGCCAAAAAGTTACATTTTGGTCTTATCACTCCAAATTACCTTTTTCCAGAAGTTTTGAGGCTTGTCTCTGTGCTGTTTTACATATTGTAGGCGAGATATTTTGTGGTATTTGCACTGTAATGACTTTCTCCTGAAGACTCGACCATGGAGCCATTTTTCATCAAGTGCCTCCTTATTGTGCATCTTGAAACAGCCACACCGCTAGTTTTCAGAGAGTCCAGTATTTCAGCTGATGTTATTTGTGTTTTTTTCTTTGCATCCTGAACAATTTTCCTGGCAGTTGTGAACAAAATTTTTGTTGGTCTACCTGACCGTGGTTTTGCTTTTACAGAGCCCCTGATTTTCCATTTGTTAATCACCGTTTGAACGCTGATGACTGGCATTATCAATTCCTTGGATATCTTTTTGTATCCCTTTCCTGTTTTATACAGTTCAACTACCTTTTCCCGTAGATCTGTTGACAATTCTTTTGCTTGAATCACAATGAATCACAATCCAGAAATGTCAGTGGCTGGATGAAAGATGCAAGAGTCTGTCTGGATCCCATATAGTCACTCAGCTTTTATGCACACACACTGATTACAAGCAAACCGGTCACAGGTGAGGATGTTACCTTTAGTAGCCATTCAAACCCATTTGTGTCAACTTCTGTGCATGCTATCAGGCCAAAATCCCCAAGGTATGTAAACTTTTGATCAGGGTCATTTGTATGTTTTGGGTTGTCTTTATGATTTAAAAAAAGAAAACACAGATTGACAATAAATGGCTTCACCCAACCACAAACCATGAGTGGAGAAAAAGTTTTCGTGTTTTCATTCACATTCTCTGAAAAAATGCCAAGTAAGCAAAAATTCTGCTGGGTATGTAAACTTTTGAGCACAACTGTATGTTTCTTCTCATTGGAACCTGGCACATATGGACACCTGATATTTCACTACAGTTTCTGAAATATTCTGAGTTTCCTACAAACGCAGCAAGTCACCAATAGGAGTGCATTTGTACAATGCCACTTATTCTGTAAGTGAGAATGATTCATCACTATGTATTTCCATAATTTAACCTTGTACCTGGGAATCTGTCACCAGGTTTTTCCCACTGATTCAGGGAGAAGCATAATATAGAGACAGAGACTTTGAGTCCACTGATGTGTCACTAAGGCTGGTTTCACACTTGCGTTTTGATCTGCAGCGTTTTAAACGCAAACGTATTTAAACACATTTGGTGCAAAAACGCGTTTAAACGCGTTTGAACGCTGCGTTTTTTTAGGCGCATGCGTTTTTGCATGTTTTAACGCAAACTCGGCGTTTTGACGCATTTACAAGCGTTTATTCCTGCGTTTGCGTTTTTGAAACGCATGATGAGAAGTGTGTGACAGCTGCCAATCATCAAAATCAACTAGAAAACCCACTATAAACAGAAATACCTAGGGTTAGGGTTAGGGTTAGGATCCCTAGTAACCCTAGGGATCCTAACCCTAACCCTAAAACACAAACTCTAACCCTAACCCTAAAACACAAACTCTAACCCAAACTCTAACCCTAACCCAAACTCTAACCCTAACCCTTACACAAACTCTAACAAACTCTAACACAAACTCTAACCCTAACCCTAACCTTAAAACACAAACTCTACCCTAACCCTAAAACACAAACTCTAACCCTAACAATAACCCTAAAACACAAACTCTAACCCTAACCCTAAAACACAAACTCTAACTCTAACCCTAAAACACAAACCCTAACCCAAACTCTAACCCTAACCCAAACTCTAACCAACTCTAACACAAACTCTAACCCTACACCTAACCTTAAAACACAAACTCTAACCCTAACCGTAAAACACAAACTCTAACCCTAACCCTAACCCTAAAACACAAACTCTAACCCTAACCCTAAAACACAAACTCTAACCCTAACCCTAAAACACAAACCCTAACCCAAACTCTAACCCTAACCCTAACACAAACTCTAACAAACTCTAACACAAACTCTAACCCTAACCCTAAAACACAAACTCTAACCCTAACCCTAAAACACAAAGTCTAACCCTAACCCAAACTCTAACCCTAACCCTAACACAAACTCTAACAAACTCTAACACAAACTCTAACCCTAACCCTAAAACACAAACTCTAACCCTAACCCTAAAACACAAACTCTAACCCTAACCCAAACTCTAACCCAAATTCTAACACAAACTCTAACACAAACCCTAACACAAACCCTAACACAAACTCTAACACAAACTCTAACACAAACCCTAACCCTAACACAAACTCTAACACAAACTCTAACACAAACCCTAACACAAACCCTAACCCAAACTCTAACCCTAACCCTAGCCTTAACCCTAACCCTAGGGATCCTAACCCTAACCCTAGGGATCCTAACCCTAACCCTTAGGGTTAGGATCCCTTAGGGTTAGGGTTTGTGTTAAGGTTTGTGTTAGAGTTTGAAATAGAGTTTGGGTTAGAGTTTGTGTTAGAGTTTGGGTTAGGGTTTGTGTTAGGGTTAAGGTTTGTGTTAGAGTTTGTGTTAGAGTTTGGGTTAGGGTTTGTGTTAGGGTTTGTGTTAGGGTTAGGGTTTGTGTTAGAGTTTGGGTTATGGTTTGTATTAGGGTTAGGGTTAGGGTTTGTGTTAGGGTTTGTGTTAGGGTTTGTGTTAGGGTTTGGGTTAGAATTTGGGTTAGGGTTTGTGTTAGGGTTTGGGTTAGAGTTTGGGTTAGGGTTTGTGTTAGGGTTAGAGTTTGGGTTAGGGTTAGGGTGTTTTCTTGTGTTTTTCTATAAAAACGCATGCGTTTAAAAACGCATTGCAAACGCATGTGCTTAAAAACGCATGCGTTTACATAGACATCAATACGCAAAAATTACTACATGTTGCATTTCTGCAACACAACGCATGCAGAGAAAAAACGCATGCGTTACAAAAACGTGTCAAAACGCATGCAAAAAAAGCATGCGTTTTTAATGTTAAATATAGGGGGGGGGAAATGCATGCGTTTTTTTTGCGTTTTTTACTGCAAAAACGCAAAAAAAAAACGCAAATGTGAAACCAGCCTAACTGTGCTGCTTGCCATAATGACTATTTTATCGGCAGGAGTTATCCCTATTGGACTACTGTAGTAAACCTGCGGCCATGTAGTTTTCTATATTCCTGAGCTCTGGATAACGTCACTCCCACCACTGATTGTCCGCTTTCTGCCTATGCACAGTGTACAGAAAAAGCTGCCAACCAGTGGTGTAGGTGGGGTTATACAGAGTTCAGCAGTCAGAGAAGTGATACATCACTGGAATCAGAGTATCTGCCTCTACATCATGCTACTCCCACATGGAATAGCAATACATGGGGAGGAGTCCTTTTAAAATTTGTGGGGTAATGTTAGGGTATGTGCACTTGTTGCATTTTTTGCTGTGTTCCAATGGATGGTGGAAATTTCCAAACTTTAAGAAAATGGAATCTTAAGCAGTACGGAAGATTGAAAATGCAAAGAAGGTGCACTGGGTGTGACAATCAGCAATGGACAATTTATCATATCGGACATAAATCTGATAAAATTGGTTCAGTAGACAATGTACCAAAATCTGGACTTTCTTGCATTCATCAATACTGGTCTTAACCAGAACTAGTGGGCTACTGTGTGTCACAATGTCGGGTTTCCAAGAATGTTGATGGAGGAAGTTTGAGCATCTAAAAAACTAAACTTGAACCAATCATTTTTGGGTGGACAAACTTTTAGCCCTCCCTATTTACAGCTCTAGCAAAAATTAAGAGACCATCGCACAGTTTCATAAAAATCAGTTTCTCTACATGTCTGACAGCCATGCCATTCCAGTGTCAGTTGAATTCCAACCAGAGTATACCTCATTCTACTTAATGTGCTTCTGATTAGGTGATCACCTGAACCAAATCTTATTTAACAAAGGAAAGTATAAAAAACACTGTTGTGGTGTTCACAATCATCTTGCAATAGGACAAGCTGGATGGCAAAACAAGTGCTAGTAATATCCCAAAAGTAATAGGAATAAAAACATAACTTTTAACCATGACACAGGAGTTGAAAAGAAAAGTCTTGAGTGAGGAAAAGAAGGGCTCAATTCTGGCTTTACTAGCAGAGGGATACAGTGAGCGTCATGTTGCCTCTATCCTTAAAATTTCTAAGATGGCAGTCCATTACAACAAGGTCAAGCAGCAGACATTAGGGACAACGAAGCTACAGAACGGCAGAGGGCGGAAACGACTCTCCACTGACTGGGATGACCATCATCTTATTCCAATGTCACTTAGCAACCGCAGGATGACATCAAGCGAACTACAAAAGGAATGGCAAATGGCAGCTTGGGTGAAGTGCATGGCAAGAACAGTTCGTATCAGGCTCCTAGAGGCAGGGATCAAGTCATGTAAAGCTAGAAAAAAGCCTTTCATCAATGAGAAGACAAGGAGAGCTAGGCTGAAGTTTGCCAAAGACCATAAGGATTGGACCATAGAGGACTAGAGTAAGGTAATCATCTCTGATGAGTCTAATTTTGAGCTTTGCCCAACACCTGGTCGCCTAATGGTTAGACAAAGACCTGGAGAGGCATACAAGCCACAGTGTCTTGCACCCACTGTGAAATTTAGTGGAGGATCGCTGATGATCTGGGGATGCTTTAGGAAGGCTGGAATTGGGCAGGTTAATCTTTGCGAAGGACGTAATCAAGCCGTATAAAAGGTTATCCTGGAAAAACAGTTGATTCCTTCTGCTCAGGCAATGTTCCCCAACTTTGAGGACAGTTTTTTCCAGAAAGACAATGCGCCATGCCACAGAACTAGGTCAATCACGGTGTAGATGAAGGACCACCACATCAAATCCCTGTCTTGCCCAGCCCGATCTCCGGACCTGAACCCTATTGAAAACCTCTGGAATATAATTAAGAGGAAGATTGCTAGTCACAAGCCATCAAACAAAGAACTGCTTAAATTTTTGTACCAGGAGTGGCATAAGGTCACCCAAAAGCAGTGTGAAAGACTGGTGGAAAGCATGCCAAGCTGTGATTAAAAATCATGGTTATTCCACAAAATATTGATTTCTTAACTCTTCCTGAGTAGTACTGTTGTTCTAAATGATTATGAACTTGTTTTTTTTCATATTTGAGGTCTCAAAGCAATGCATTTTTTTGTTATTTTGACCATTTCTCATTTTCAGAAAATAAATACAAAATCTATTGCTTGGACCTTCTGAGACATGTTGTCAGTAGTTTATAGAATAAAAGAACAATTTACATTTTACTCAAAAATATACCTATAAGAGAAAAATCAGACAAACTGAAATTTTTTCAGTGGTCTCTTAATTTTTGCCAGAGCTGTATATTGAAAATTGCTCCTGATATATACCTCAGGCATAAATCAACACTCCCAAATTTATCAGTTGAATATTTTGTGAGTATTTTGTTCCAGTTTAAGACCTTAATAATAATATAATAATCATTTTTATTTATATAGCGCCAACTAGGGTTGAGCGAAACGGGTCGTTCATTTTCAAAAGTCGCCGACTTTTGGCAAAGTCGGGCTTCATGAAACCCGATCCGACCCCTGTGCGGGGTCGGCCATGCGGTAAGCGACTTTCGCGCCAAAGTCGCGTTTCAATGACGCGAAAAGCGCCATTTCTCAGCCAATGAAGGTAAACGCAGAGTGTGGGCAGCGTGATGACATAGGTCCTGGTCCCCACCATCTTAGAGAAGGGCATTGCAGTGATTGGCTTGCTGTCTGCGGCGTCACAGGGGCTATAAAGGGGAGTTCCCGCCGACCGCCACGTTACTGCTGCTGATCTGAGCTTAGGGAGAGGTTGCTGCCGCTTCGTCAGAAGCAGGGATAGCGTTAGGCAGGGTCCATTAACCACCAAACCGCTTGTGCTGTAGCGATTTCCACTGCCCAACACCACCTTCGGTGTGCAGGGACAGTGGAAGCTACATTTTTTTTTTTTTTCCCCTCAGCGCTGTAGCTCATTGGGCTGCCCTAGAAGGCTCCCTGATAGCTGCATTGCTGTGTGTACGCCGCTGTGCAAACCAACTGCTTTTTTCAAAGCACAAATCCTCTTGTTCCTTCCTTTCTGCACAGCTATCTTTTTTGTTTGTACACACTTTTTATTTAATTTGTGCATCAGTCCACTCCTTATTGCTGCCTGCCATACCTGGCTGAGATTACTGCAGGGAGATAGTAATTGAAGGACACTCCCTGTTTTTTTTTTTTTTTTTGTGGGAGATTAAGATTGACATTTCTGCTAGAGTGCCATCCCTGTGTGTGCCATCTCTCACTCAGTGGGCCATAGAAAGCCTATTTATTTTTTTGCTTGATTTGGGTTATAAAATCTACCTGAAAAAATCACTACATCAATCAGTGGGAGAAAAATATTGGCCTCAGGGCTTGTGTGCCACTCTTGACTCCTGTGTGTGCCATCTCTCAGTCAGTGGGCCATAGAAAGCCTATTTATTTTTTTGCTTGATTTTGGTTCCAAAATCTACCTGAAAAAATCACTACATCAATCAGTGGGAGAAAAATATTGGCCTCAGGGCTTGTGTGCCATTCCTGACTCCTGTGTGCATCATCACTCACTCAGTGGGCCATAGAAAGCCCTTTTTTTTTTTTTTTTGCTTTATTTGGGTTCTAAATTCTACCTGAAAAAATCAATAAATCAATCAGTGGGAGATTAATATTGGCCTTTGGGCTTGTGTGCCAGTCCTAAGCGTGCCATCTCTCTCTCTCAGATAGTGGGCCATAGAAAGCCTATTTATTATTTTTTTTATTGGGTTTATAAATTTTCCCTGGAACCAAAAAAAAAAAGTGGGAGATTAATATTGGCCTCTGGGCTTGTGTGCCAGTCCTGAGCGTGCCATCTCTCTCACAAATAGTGGGCCATAGAAAGCCTATTTATTTTTTTGCTTGATTTGGGTTCTAAAATGTACCTGAAAAAATCACTACATCAATCAGTGGGAGAAAAATATTGGCCTCAGGGCTTGTGTGCCACTCCTGACTCCTGTGTGCATCATCACTTACTCAGTGGGCCATAGAAAGCCCATTTTTTTTTTTTTTGCTTTATTTGGGTTCTAAATTCTACCTGAAAAAATCAATAAATCAATCAGTGGGAGATTAATATTGGCCTTTGGGCTTGTGTGCCAGTCCTAAGCGTGCCATCTCTCTCTCTCAGATAGTGGGCCATAGAAAGCCTATTTATTATTTTTTTTATTGGGTTTATAAATTTTCCCTGGAAAAAAAAAAAAAAGTGGGAGATTAATATTGGCCTCTGGGCTTGTGTGCCAGTCCTGAGCGTGCCATCTCTCTCACAAATAGTGGGCCATAGAAAGCCTATTTATTTATTTTTTTTTGGTTTTATAAATTCTCCCTTAAAAAAAAAAGGGAGATTAATATTGGCCTTTGGGCTTGTGTGCCAGTCCTAAGCGTGCCATCTCTCTCTCTCTCTCAGATAGTGGGCCATAGAAAGCCTATTTATTATTTTTTTTATTGGGTTTATAAATTTTCCCTGGAACAAAAAAAAAAAAGTGGGAGATAAATATTGGCCTCTGGGCTTGTGTGCCACTCCTGACTCCTGTGTGCGTCATCTCTCACTCAGTGGGCCATAGAAAGCCTTTTTTTGTTTTATTTGTTTTCTAAATTCTCCCTGAAAAAATCATTTTATTTTATTTGGTTTCTAAATTCTTCCTGAAAAAATCATTTTATTCTATTATTTTTTTTTCCTAAAGTCTCCCTGAAAAAAAAAAAAAAAAAAAAATCAGTGGGAGATTAATATTGCCCTTTCTGCTTGTGTGCCAGTCTTGACTCCTGGGTGTACCATCTCTCTCTCTCTCTCCAATTGTGGGCCATAGAAAGCCTATTATTTTTTTTAGCTTGATTTGGGTTCCAAAATCTACCTGAAAAAATCACTACATCAATCAGTGGGAGATAAATATTGGCCTCTGGGCTTGTGTGCCACTCCTGACTCCTGTGTGCGTCATCTCTCACTCAGTGGGCCATAGAAAGCCTTTTTTTGTTTTATTTGTTTTCTAAATTCTCCCTGAAAAAATCATTTTATTTTATTTGGTTTCTAAATTCTTCCTGAAAAAATCATTTTATTCTATTATTTTTTTTTCCTAAAGTCTCCCTGAAAAAAAAAAAAAAAACAAATCAGTGGGAGATTAATATTGCCCTTTCTGCTTGTGTGCCAGTCATGACTCCTGGGTGTGCCATCTCTCTCTCGCTCTCCAATTGTGGGCCATAGAAAGCCTATTATTTTTTTAGCTTGATTTGGGTTCCAAAATCTACCTGAAAAAATCACTACATCAATCAGTGGCAGATAAATATTGGCCTCTGGGCTTGTGTGCCACTCCTGACTCCTGTGTGCGTCATCTCTCACTCAGTGGGCCATAGAAAGCCTTTTTTAGTTTTATTTGTTTTCTAAATTCTCCCTGAAAAAAATCATTTTATTTTATTTGGTTTCTAAATTCTTCCTGAAAAAATCATTTTATTCTATTATTTTTTTTTCCAAAAGTCTCCCTGAAAAAAAAAAAAAAATCAAATCAGTGGGAGATTAATATTTACATTTGTGCTTCAGTGACAGTCCTGCGTGTGTGGCATCTCTCTCATTTGTTGCCACCAACAACAGAGTGTGTAACATTGTGCCTGATTTTCGTTGTGGTCTCACTCACCTGTAAAGGGGTAGCTAAATCATACTGAAGTTATAGCTCACCGTGTAATTTGTGTGACAGCAACAAATACCGTTAGTTTGTTTACGTTTTTAAAACAATGAGGAAGTATGGTGGAAGAGGTCGTGGCCGGGGGCGTTCATTGTCAGCTGGTAATGAGGGTAGTGGTAGTGGTGGAGCATCAGCTGGTCGTGGGAAAAAAAATATTGCACCTAAGTCTGGAGCTGTGGAGCCAGGTTCGTCGTCTGGCTACACAAGGCCTCGAACGCTCCCTTTTCTGGGAGTAGGAAAACCGCTTTTAAAGCCGGAGCAGCAAGACCAAGTTTTGGCTTATCTTGCTGACTCAGCCTCTAGCTCTTTTGCCTCCTCTCGTGAAACTGGTAAATGTCAAAGCAAGCGCGTCGTTAGTGGATGTTCACGGTCAGGGACATGTCGCTTCCTTGTCCTCTTCAGCAAATACAACAACAGGGAAGAATGCAGCAGGCGACACAACGGGTTACTCCATGGAGCTCTTTACACATACCGTCCCTGGCTTAGAAAGTGAAGCAGTTAACAGTCCATGCCCATTACAAGTTGAATCTGACATGGAGTGCACTGATGCACAGCCACAGCCAGACTACTATGCTGGTCCTTTGACTCAGACCACAACATTGCCCTCGCAGGGTAATGATCAAGAATCAGACCCTGATGAGACTATGTTGCCCCATCACGAACGCTATACCACCGACCGACATGGTGACACAGACGAAGTTGCACACGAGCTACAAGAAGAGGTAATAGATGACCCAGTTCTTGACCCCGATTGACAGCCATTGGGGGAACAGGGTGCAGGCGGCAGCAGTTCTGAAGCGGAGGAGGAGGGGCCGCAGCAGGCATCAACATCGCAACAGGTTCCATCTGCCGGGCCCGTATCTTGCCCAAAACGCGTGGCAAAGCCAAAACCTGTTGGAGGACAGCGTGGCCATCCGGTTAAAGCTCAGTCTGCAATGCCTGAAAAGGTATCCGATGCTAGAAAGAGTGCAGTCTGGCATTTTTTTAAACAACATCCAATTGATCAGCGCAAAGTCATCTGTCAAAAATGTTCAACTACCTTAAGCAGAGGACAGAATCTGAAAAGTCTCAATACAAGTTGCATGCATAGACATTTAACCACCATGCATTTGCAAGCCTGGACTAACTACCAAACGTCCCTTAAGGTTGTAGCACCCTCGGCCAATGAAGCTAGTCAGCAACGCAACATCCCTTCCGGCAGTGTAGGGCCACCATTTTCCGCACCACCTGCAGTATCTGTGCAGGTTTCTTTGCCAGGCCAAAGCAGTCAGGGTCAGGGAATCACCAGTTTCGTAGTAGGAAACACTGCATCTAGGGCACCGGCGGCAACAATACCATCTCCCACCGTCTCTCAGTCTGCCATGTCCACCGGCACCCCCGCTAGTTCCACGATCTCCAGCTCTCCAGTCCAGCTCACCCTACATGAGACTATGGTTAGAAAAAGGAAGTACTTAGCCTCGCATCCGCGTACACAGGGTTTGAACGCACACATAGCTAGACTAATCTCGTTAGAGATGATGCCCTACCGGTTAGTTGAAAGCGAAGCTTTCAAAGCCCTGATGGACTACGCTGTACCACGCTACAAGCTACCCAGTCGACACTTTTTTTCCAGAAAAGCCATCCCAGCCCTCCACCAGCATGTTAAAGAGCGCATCGTCCATGCACTCAGGCAATCTGTGAGCACAAAGGTGCACCTGACAACAGATGCATGGACCAGTAGGCATGGCCAGGGACGTTACGTGTCCATCACGGCACACTGGGTAAATGTGGTGGATGCAGGGTCCACAGGGGACAGCAAGTTTGGGACAGTTCTGCCTAGCCCACGGTCTAGGAAACAGTTGGCTGTAGCCGTTCGCACCCCCTCCTCCTCCTCTTCGTCCTCCTGCAGAAGCGAGAGCTCGTCCACAGACCGCAGTCGCACAACCACTCCATCCGCAGCTGCCACTGTTGCACACCAGGTCTCCCATTATGGGGCAGCTACTGGCAAACGTCAGCAGGCTGTATTGGCTATGAAGTGTTTGGGCGACAACAGACACACCGCGGAAGTTCTGTCCGAGTTCTTGCAGAAAGAAACGCAGTCGTGGCTGGGCACTGTAGATCTTGAGGCAGGCAAGGTAGTGAGTGATAACGGAAGGAATTTCATGGCTGCCATCTCCCTTTCCCAACTGAAACACATTCCTTGCCTGGCTCACACCTTAAACCTGGTGGTGCAGTGCTTCCTGAAAAGTTATCCGGGGTTATCTGACCTGCTCCTCAAAGTGCGTGGACTTTGCTCACATATCCGCCGTTCGCCCGTACACTCCAGCCGTATGCAGACCTATCAGCGTTCTTTGAACCTTCCCCAGCATCGCCTAATCATAGACGTTGCAACAAGGTGGAACTCAACACTGCACATGCTTCAGAGACTGTGCGAACAGAGGCGGGCTGTTATGTTTTTGTGGGAGGATACACATACACGGGCAGGCAGTAGGATGGCAGACATGGAGTTGTCAGGTGTGCAGTGGTCGAAGATTCAAGACATGTGTCAAGTCCTTCAGTGTTTTGAGGAATGCACACGGCTGGTTAGTGCAGACAACGCCATAATAAGCATGAGCATCCCCCTAATGCGTCTGCTGATGCAAAGTTTGACGCACATAAAGGATCAGGCGTCTGCAGCTGAGGAAGAGGAAAGCCTTGATGACAGTCAGCCATTGTCTGGCCAGGGCAGTGTACAGGACGAGTTAGCGGGCGAAGAGGAGGAGGAGGACGAGGAGGATGATGGGGATGATTATATTTTTAATGAGGAAGCTTTTCCGGGGCCACTGGAAATTGGTGGCGCGGCAAGGCCAGGTTCTGGTTTTTGGAGGGACACAAGTGACGTGGATTTGCCTGAAACTGCCCCTCAACCAAGCACAACCGCAGATTTGAGAACTGGAACTTTGGCCCACATGGCGGATTATGCCTTACGTATCCTCAAAAGGGACACACGCATAACTAAAATGATGAACGATGATGATTACTGGATGGCCTGCCTCCTTGATCCTCGCTATAAAGGCAAATTGGAAAATATAATGCCACATGAGAACTTGGAACTAATATTAGCAACCAAACAATCAACTCTTGTTGACCGTTTGCTTCTGGCATTCCCTGCACACAGCGCCCGTGATCGTTCTCACACGAGCTGCAGGGGCCAGCAGACCAGAGGAGTTAGAGGGGCAGAAATCAGAAGTGGCGTTGGCCAGAGGGGTTTTCTGACCAGGTTGTGGAGTGATTTTGCTATGACCGCAGACAGGACAGGTACTGCAGCATCAATTCAAAGTGACAGGAGACAACATTTGTCCAGTATGGTTACAAACTATTTTTCATCCCTTATCGATGTTCTCCCTCAACCGTCATTCCCATTTGATTACTGGGCATCAAAATTAGACACCTGGCCAGAATTGGCAGAATATGCATTGCAAGAGCTTGCTTGCCCGGCAGCTAGTGTCCTATCAGAAAGAGTATTCAGTGCTGCAGGTTCAATACTAACAGAAAAAAGAACTCGTCTGGCTACCCAAAATGTAGATGATCTAACCTTCATTAAAATGAACCACAACTGGATTTCGAAATCTTTTGCCCCACCTTGCCCGGCTGACACCTAGCTTTCCTATGAAAAGGTCTTGCCTGTGGACTATTCTGAATGCCTTTTCCAATCTCGTAATTTTCTGCACCTGATTGTCCAGCATACGACATCACTAAATGGCCAAACTCCCCACACGGGGCCGTGGTATCGACACTTGGCGACAGCACCCGTGAGAGTGCTGTTTGTCTGAAGAGGTGGGTGTGCCCGCTTTTGGTCGACGGCACTGCCACTGGGTCCCTCCTAGTACAATAAAGTGTCTCTGGCGGTGGTGGTGAGCACCCAACGTCAGACACACCGTTGTAATATGAGGGGCCCTGGGCCTGTACCGCCGGCCACAAGACAGTTCCCCCCCCCCCAGCTCAAACAGTGCTCTACCACTTGCAAAATTATCTCACAGCTCCACCAATGTTTAGTCTATGCGCTGACATCCTTCAATGCCTGCCACTGACAATACCATTGTATTGACATTTTTGTTATGTTAGGCCTTCGAAGCCTGTCTGCGGTCACTCCTTCCACTAGGCCTCCACTGACCACACCACTGCTGCCCGTGTACCCCTGGAACCAATTTAAAATTGCCTACAGCCATGTGTTATTATTTTAGGCCTTCGATGCCTGTCTGCGGTCACTCCTTACAATATGCCTCCACTGACCACACCACTGCTGCCCGTGTACCCCTGGAACCAATTTAAAATTGCCTACAGCCAGCCCAATTTTTTTATTTTAGGCCTTCGATGCCTGTCTGCGGTCCATTCTTTCTACTACTACTACACTGACCACGCCACTGCTGCCCGTGTACCCCTGGAACCAATTTAAAATTGCCTACAGCCATGTGTTATTATTTTAGGCCTTCGATGCCTGTCTGCGGTCACTCCTTACAATATGCCTCCACTGACCACACCACTGCTGCCCGTGTACCCCTGGAACCAATTTAAAATTGCCTACAGCCAGCCCAATATTTTTATTTTAGGCCTTCGATGCCTGTCTGCGGTCCATTCTTTCTACTACTACTACACTGACCAGGCCACTGCTGCCCGTGTACCCCTGGAACCAATTTAAAATTGCCTACAGCCATGTGTTATTATTTTAGGCCTTCGATGCCTGTCTGCGGTCACTCCTTACAATATGCCTCCACTGACCACACCACTGCTGCCCGTGTACCCCTGGAACCAATTTAAAATTGCCTACAGCCATGTGTTATAATTTTAGGCCTTCGATGCCTGTCTGTGGTCACTCCTTCCACTAGGCCTCCACTGACCACACCACTGCTGCCCGTGTACCCCTGTAACCAATTTAAAATTGCCTACAGCCATGTGTTATTATTTTAGGCCTTCGATGCCTGTCTGCGGTCACTCCTTACAATATGCCTCCACTGACCACACCACTGCTGCCCGTGTACCCCTGGAACCAATTTAAAATTGCCTACAGCCATGTGTTATTATTTTAGGCCTTCGATGCCTGTCTGCGGTCACTCCTTCCACTAGGCCTCCACTGACCACACCACTGCTGCCCGTGTACCCCTGGAACCAATTTAAAATTGCCTACAGCCAGCCCAATTTTTTTACTTTAGGCCTTCGATGCCTGTCTGCGGTCACTCCTTCCACTAGGCCTCCACTGACCACACCACTGCTGCCCGTGTACCCCTGGAACCAATTTAAAATTGCCTACAGCCATGTGTTATTATTTTAGGCCTTCGATGCCTGTCTGTGGTCACTCCTTCCACTAGGCCTCCACTGACCACACCACTGCTGCCCGTGTACCCCTGGAACCAATTTAAAATTGCCTACAGCCATGTGTTATTATTTTAGGCCTTCGATGCCTGTCTGCGGTCACTCCTTACAATATGCCTCCACTGACCACACCACTGCTGCCCGTGTACCCCTGGAACCAATTTAAAATTGCCTACAGCCAGCCCAATTTTTTTATTTTAGGCCTTCGATGCCTGTCTGCGGTCCATTCTTTCTACTACTACTACACTGACCAGGCCACTGCTGCCCGTGTACCCCTGGAACCAATTTAAAATTGCCTACAGCCATGTGTTATTATTTTAGGCCTTCGATGCCTGTCTGCGGTCACTCCTTACAATATGCCTCCACTGACCACACCACTGCTTCCCGTGTACCCCTGGAACCAATTTAAAATTGCCTACAGCCAGCCCAATTTTTTTATTTTAGGCCTTCGATGCCTTTCTGCGGTCCATTCTTTCTACTACTACTACACTGACCAGGCCACTGCTGCCCGTGTACCCCTGGAACCAATTTAAAATTGCCTACAGCCATGTGTTATTATTTTAGGCCTTCGATGCCTGTCTGCGGTCACTCCTTACAATATGCCTCCACTGACCACACCACTGCTGCCCGTGTACCCCTGGAACCAATTTAAAATTGCCTACAGCCATGTGTTATTATTTTAGGCCTTCGATGCCTGTCTGTGGTCACTCCTTCCACTAGGCCTCCACTGACCACACCACTGCTGCCCGTGTACCCCTGTAACCAATTTAAAATTGCCTACAGCCATGTGTTATTATTTTAGGCCTTCGATGCCTGTCTGCGGTCACTCCTTACAATATGCCTCCACTGACCACATCACTGCTGCCCGTGTACCCCTGGAACCAATTTAAAATTGCCTACAGCCATGTGTTATTATTTTAGGCCTTCGATGCCTGTCTGCGGTCACTCCTTCCACTAGGCCTCCACTGACCACACCACTGCTGCCCGTGTACCCCTGGAACCAATTTAAAATTGCCTACAGCCAGCCCAATTTTTTTACTTTAGGCCTTCGATGCCTGTCTGCGGTCACTCCTTCCACTAGGCCTCCACTGACCACACCACTGCTGCCCGTGTACCCCTGGAACCAATTTAAAATTGCCTACAGCCATGTGTTATTATTTTAGGCCTTCGATGCCTGTCTGTGGTCACTCCTTCCACTAGGCCTCCACTGACCACACCACTGCTGCCCGTGTACCCCTGGAACCAATTTAAAATTGCCTACAGCCATGTGTTATTATTTTAGGCCTTCGATGCCTGTCTGCGGTCACTCCTTACAATATGCCTCCACTGACCACACCACTGCTGCCCGTGTACCCCTGGAACCATTTTAAAATTGCCTACAGCCAGCCCAATTTTTTTATTTTAGGCCTTCGATGCCTGTCTGCGGTCCGTTCTTTCTACTACTACTACACTGACCAGGCCACTGCTGCCCGTGTACCCCTGGAACCAATTTAAAATTGCCTACAGCCATGTGTTATTATTTTAGGCCTTCGATGCCTGTCTGTGGTCACTCCTTCCACTAGGCCTCCACTGACCATACCACTGCTGCCCGTGTGCCCCTGGAACCAACATCAGAAAATATAAAAATAAGTATTTTGCTTATAAAAAAGAAAATACTGGAGAGATATCAAATGCAGACATTTTAACATTAAAAACAAACACATACAACAAAAATCTGGTACAGTACTAAAAATGGCCACCAGCTACAATAACTTTCTACTGCAAGTAGTTAACTGAAAGTTTTTTTCAATTTAAAACACAGATATGGCATCCACCGAGTGTTGTCCTGTCGCGTCTTCTTTATATTATTGCCAAGAAGATGCAAAACAATGAAAATAATAAAATCATTATTTACCAAAAAAATAGAGTAAGTCAAAACCACATTGCAAATAAACATTCATTACAAATAAAGAAGCAGGGCGCGTCCGAGGGTGAGTATATACCTAATAAGAATATAATCACCCTCGGACGCGCCCTGCTTCTTTCCGACAGCCTTCCTTCCTAAGAATCAGCCCTTCCGTGGTGTAGAGAGAGGGTTTGTTACACTCCAAGGTGTTCCCCAGGTTGCCTTTCCTGAGCTTCGATCTTCATGCTCTCGTTTAGTAGTTGTCGGAAAGTAGGCTGCATTAGGCCTACAAATTGGGTATGGGGTGGAGAGAGATGGTGTGTTACACTCCAAGGTGTTCCCCAGGTTTCCTTGCCATTGCTTCGGTCTTCCGACTCTCGTTTAGTAGTTGTAGAAAACTACACTGCATTAGGCCTACAAAATGGGTATCGGGTGGAGAGAGATGGTGTGTTACACTCCAAGGTGTTCCCCAGGTTGCCTTTCCTGAGCTTCGATCTTCCGGCTCTCGTTTAGTAGTTGTTGGAAACTACACTGCATTAGGCCTACAAATTGGGTATGGGGTGTAGAGAGATGGTGTGTTCCACTCCAAGGTGTTCTCCAGGTTGCCTTTCCTGAGCTTCGATCTTCCGGCTCTCGTTTAGTCGTTGATGGAAACTACGCTGCATTAGGCCTACAAATTGGGTATGGGGTGTAGAGAGATGTTGTGTTCCACTCCAAGGTGTTCCCCAGGTTTCCTCGCCAATGCTTCGATCTTCATGCTCTCGTTTAGTAGTTCTTGGAAACTACACTGCATTAGGCCTACAAATTGGGTATGGGGTGTAGAGAGATGGTGTGTTCCACTCCAAGGTGTTCCCCAGGTTGCCTTTCCTGAGCTTCGATCTTCCGGCTCTCGTTTAGTAGTTGTTGGAAACTACGCTGCATTAGGCCTACAAATTGGGTATGGGGTGTAGAGAGATGGTGTGTTCCACTCCAAAGTGTTCCCCAGGTTTCCTCGCCAATGCTTCGATCATCATGCTCTCGTTTAGTAGTTGTTGGAAACTACGCTGCATTAGGCCTACAAATTGGGTATGGGGTGTAGAGAGATGGTGTGTTCCACTCCAAGGTGTTCTCCAGGTTGCCTTTCCTGAGCTTCGATCTTCCGGCTCTCGTTTAGTAGTTGTTGGAAACTACGCTGCATTAGGCCTACAAATTGGGTATGGGGTGTAGAGAGATGGTGTGTTCCACTCCAAGGTGTTCCCCAGGTTTCCTCGCCAATGCTTCGATCATCATGCTCTCGTTTAGTAGTTGTTGGAAACTACGCTGCATTAGGCCTACAAATTGGGTATGGGGTGTAGAGAGATGGTGTGTTCCACTCCAAGGTGTTCTCCAGGTTGCCTTTCCTGAGCTTCGATCTTCTGGCTCTCGTTTAGTAGTTGTTGGAAACTACGCTGCATTAGGCCTACAAATTGGGTATGGGGTGTAGAGAGATGGTGTGTTCCACTCCAAGGTGTTCCCCAGGTTTCCTCGCCAATGCTTCGATCATCATGCTCTCGTTTAGTAGTTGTTGGAAACTACGCTGCATTAGGCCTACAAATTGGGTATGGGGTGTAGAGAGATGTTGTGTTCCACTCCAAGGTGTTCTCCAGGTTGCCTTTCCTGAGCTTCGATCTTCCGGCTCTCGTTTAGTAGTTGTTGGAAACTACGCTGCATTAGGCCTACAAATTGGGTATGGGGTGTAGAGAGATGGTGTGTTCCACTCCAAGGTGTTCCCCAGGTTTCCTCGCCAATGCTTCGATCATCATGCTCTCGTTTAGTAGTTGTTGGAAACTACGCTGCATTAGGCCTACAAATTGGGTATGGGGTGTAGAGAGATGGTGTGTTCCACTCCAAGGTGTTCTCCAGGTTGCCTTTCCTGAGCTTCGATCTTCCGGCTCTCGTTTAGTAGTTGTTGGAAACTACGCTGCATTAGGCCTACAAATTGGGTATGGGGTGTAGAGAGATGGTGTGTTCCACTCCAAGGTGTTCCCCAGGTTTCCTCGCCAATGCTTCGATCATCATGCTCTCGTTTAGTAGTTGTTGGAAACTACGCTGCATTAGGCCTACAAATTGGGTATGGGGTGTAGAGAGATGGTGTGTTCCACTCCAAGGTGTTCTCCAGGTTGCCTTTCCTGAGCTTCGATCTTCCGGCTCTCGTTTAGTAGTTGTTGGAAACTACGCTGCATTAGACCTACAAATTGGGTATGGGGTGTAGAGAGATGGTGTGTTCCACTCCAAGGTGTTCCCCAGGTTTCCTCGCCAATGCTTCGATCATCATGCTCTCGTTTAGTAGTTGTTGGAAACTACGCTGCATTAGGCCTACAAATTGGGTATGGGGTGTAGAGAGATGGTGTGTTCCACTCCAAGGTGTTCTCCAGGTTGCCTTTCCTGAGCTTCGATCTTCCGGCTCTCGTTTAGTAGTTGTTGGAAACTACGCTGCATTAGGCCTACAAATTGGGTATGGGGTGTAGAGAGATGGTGTGTTCCACTCCAAGGTGTTCCCCAGGTTTCCTCGCCAATGCTTCGATCATCATGCTCTCGTTTAGTAGTTGTTGGAAACTACGCTGCATTAGGCCTACAAATTGGGTATGGGGTGTAGAGAGATGGTGTGTTCCACTCCAAGGTGTTCTCCAGGTTGCCTTTCCTGAGCTTCGATCTTCCGGCTCTCGTTTAGTAGTTGTTGGAAACTACGCTGCATTAGGCCTACAAATTGGGTATGGGGTGTAGAGAGATGGTGTGTTCCACTCCAAGGTGTTCCCCAGGTTTCCTCGCCAATGCTTCGATCATCATGCTCTCGTTTAGTAGTTGTTGGAAACTACGCTGCATTAGGCCTACAAATTGGGTATGGGGTGTAGAGAGATGGGGTGTAGAGAGATGGTGTGTTCCACTCCAAGGTGTTCTCCAGGTTGCCTTTCCTGAACTTCTATCTTCAGGCTCTCATTAAATTGTGGTTAAACGGAACAACTGCATTTGGCGTACTAGTTGGTTTGGGGCCTACTATCGGTGTCTGCCACTCCTTGCTGTTCTCCTGGTTTCCTGTCCTGAAATTCCATTTTCAGGCGCTCGTTAAGTAGTTGTTAATGTTAGACTGCATTTGGCCTACTAGTTGGGTTGGGGCCTACTATCGGTGTCTGCCACTCCTTGCTGTTCTCCTCCACTGAACAAAGCTGTGCCGCCTGTTTACTACGGTTGCCAATTTTGAACTGCATTTCGACTACTTACTGATTTGGGCCTACTCTCTGTGTCAGCCTCTCATTCCAGTTGTCCTCCACTGCAATGCCCCCTGGTTATTCCTGTGTTACCAATTTTGAACTGCATTTAGCCAACTTTATTCTTTGGGCCTATATCTGTGTTTCCTCCTCATCCTGCCCATTGCCCAGCCAGTGATAGATGAGTCTGCTGGTACATTGACCCATAACGCAACATTCCCCGTGCACGCTACACAACAACATTGTGACCCTGCTGAAAGTCAGGTTGCTCTTCCCGCATACCATACCACCTTACACGGGGACAAAGAGGAAGGTGCAGATGAAAGTGCAGGTTCCTTCATCAGGTGGGGGGAGGAATACTAGTTGGCGACGTCACTGGCACAGGGCCTCTCATAGTACGCAAAAGTGTTGCTGCCGGTGGGAGGCGCCCCCGCCGTGCAAACACACCGCTGTACTTTGAGGGGCCCTGTGCCAGTGCCAATGCCAACGAGTGGGCCCCCCCTGCTTGCTCAGGTTCACAGCACTTGCAAAGTTGAAATACTTACCTCTCCCTGCTCCACTGCCGTGACGTGGTCCAGATTTCCTGGGCCCACTAATTACTTGAACCAGCCCTACCCACCACAACTTTAGCCAAATGAACCCCAATTTCAAATGCCTTCCAATTATTATAAGGTAAATTACGCTTGACAAGCTTCATTAAGAAGAATGGATGGTTTTGACATTAAAATGGGCACTCTAGGTGTTTTCCTCGCCCCCACTCACTGCCGACTATGCTGCCCCATTGACTTGCATTGGGTTTCGTGTTTCGGTCGATCCCGACTTTACGTCATAATCGGCCGATTTCACTCGACCCGACTTTTGAGATAGTCGGGTTTCGCGAAACCCGGCTCGACTCTAAAAAGGTCAAGGTCGCTCAACTCTAGCGCCAACATATTCCGCAGCACTTTACAATTAAGCGGGGACATGTACAAACAATAAATTCGGTACGAGTTAAGACAATTTAAACAGTGACATTAGGAGTGAGGTCCCTGCTCGCAAGCTTACAATCTACAAGGAAATGGGGGGACACAATAGGTGAAAGTGATTGTTATTTCAGGTCTGGCAATTATAATAAATAGGGATTTTCATACAAAGCTGCATGATCCGGTCATCAGCCCGTGTGTTTAAGTGCTATAGTCAAGTATCAAGTGCAGTTATCGTGCGCATAGAGGGTGTGGAGACAGATGATTAGTAGGGTGCAGATTCAGAGTAATATTTGGAAGAAGGGAACAGGGCAAAGTTAGTTTACTGAGTAGTTGATGTGGTAGGCTTGTTTGAAGAGATGGGTTTTCAAAGCGCGCTTGAATAGGTCGGGGCTAGGTATCAGTCTGATCGTCTGGGGAAGTGCATTCCAGAGAGCTGGTGCAGCACGAGAAAAGTCTTGGAGACGGAGGTGCAAGGTTCGGATTAAGGGGGATGTAAGTCTTAGGTCATTTGTAGAATGGAAGGCACATGTAGGGTGATAGACAGAGATGAGAGAGGAGATATAAGGCGGTGCAGAACTGTGGAGTCAAACATAGTTCTAGGATGTATTAAGAGAAGCATAGATCACGTGAAGTAATTATCTTCCTCTACTCCTCCTTGGTCAGGTGTCATCTGGAATACGGTGTCCAGCTCTGGGCACCATATTTTTTTTTAAAAATTGAAAAACTGGAGCAAGTACAGAGAGAAGCTACCAGGATAGTGAGCGGACTGCAAAGTATGTCCCACGAGGAATGGATAGAGGATTTGGGAATGTTTAGCTTGCAAAAGAGAAGGCTTAATAGCCATCTACAAATATCTGAAGGGTTGTCACAGTGTAGAGGGATCATCATTATTCTCATTTGTAAATGGAAACATGAGAAGCAATGGAATGAGACTGAAAGGGAGAAGATAAAGATTAGATATTAGAAAAAACTTTTTGACAGTGAGGGTGATCAATGAGTGACACAGGATGCCACGAGAGGGTGAGTTCTCCTCCAATGGAAGTCTTCAAACAGAGGCTGGACAGAGATCTGTCTGAGATGGTTTAGTGAATCCTGCATTGAGCAGGAGGTTGGACACGATGACAATAAAGGTCCCTTCCAACTCTAACATTCTATGATTCTATGCTACAGTACATATATAAAACATGGCTTTTTAAGGCTCTTGCCACTTTATCTCAAATGGAAACTATCAGCGCTATCATATGACTACATACACAATGAAACATTCATTCTTTTAACCTGCAGGCATAAAAACTAATCAAGAGGTATTTAATAATAATAATAATTAAATAATTTAATGTTTTGAGCAGCGTTTTCTGTCTGGAGGAAAGCATGACAGGTGGGGATGTGACCTGTATAGCTTAGATGAGGTATCAAGTGACAAGGTCACGTAGGGCTATGGATAAGTTTCTTCTGTCTCTTGTTTGAATGTGTCACCTTTCAGTGTGTAAGACTCATGTCACCTTACTTATCTCCCGACACTAAATCCTTCTGTAAGAGTCAGTATTTTACCTGACCTGCATGAAATATTTCTGTTGCCGTTCTTCTCACTGTCACTACTGCTGACTGACTACTTAGTTAATACATTTGGAGTGCTCCCTTTTCTTATGCCTCATTAAATAATTTTATAAGAAATTTGCCCTTTAGGAAATTCCACTTCCTTCACTCACTGATTTCCTAATGTAGATTTTATGTAGAATCTCCTATTCGCAACTTTCTGGTTCTACAGGAAATTATTTTGTTTGCCAAGACCTTTGCTCTCTTCTGTTGGGTGGTGTTTTTTACATGTCAGTATAATCCCAGGTCTAGTGCCTTCCCGTCAACTCAGTAACGTAGCTACTGGGGGGCAGAGGGGGCAGTCGCCCTGGGCTCCATGCTCTGAGGGGGCCCACCCAGATCTACGCTACTGTAACTGTATTGGCATGCAGTTACATAATGCGGCAGAGCAGGGGGAATCCATCTCCCTGCTCTGCTGCCCGGCGGCTATGGGGCCCCTGAGCAGGCTGCCCCCCCGCCAGTCATCGCAAGTTCAACGGTATCGGCCGGATGCCGATACAGCTGACCGCATTGGTGAGAGAAGGAGCGTTACGCTCCCTCTCCCATAATCCCAATCAGCGTCTGGCATCACCGACGCCGACAATGGGCTCGATGACATTACTACTCGGCGCCTGCAGTCCGGAGGTGAGTGGGAGCTCGGAGCAGCGGACGAACCAGGAGGAAGTGAGGTGAGTATTTTTTTTTTTTAGAGGCTGCCTATGGGGGTGCATTACACTATAGAGGCTTGCTGTGGGGAGTGCATTATACTAGAGGCTGCCTGTGGGGGGTGCATTATATTAGGGGCTGCATTATACTATAGAAGCTGCCTATGGGGGTGCATTACATTAGGGGCTGCATTACACTATAGAGGCTGCCTATGGGATGGATTATATTAGGGGCTGCATTACACTATAGAGTCTGCCTATGGGGGGGTACATTATACCACAAACTCTGCCTATGGGGAGTGCAGTATACTATATGGAGATCTATGGGGAGTGCATTATACTATATGGAGGCCTATGGGGAGTGCATTATACTATTTAGAGTCTGCCTATGGGGAATGCATTATACAATATAGAGTCTGCCTATGGGGAGTGCAGTATGCTCTATAGAGGCCTATGGGGAATGCATTATACAATATAGAGTCTGCCTATGGGGAGTACATTATACCATATAGAGTCTGCCCATGGGGAGTGCATTATACTATATAGAGTCTGCCTATGGGGAGTGCATTATACTATATAGTCTGCCTATGGGGAGTGCATTATACTATAGAGTCTGCCTATGGGGATTGCAGTATGCTACAGTATATTGAGATCTATGGAGAGTGTATTATGCTATATGGAGGCATATGGGGAGTGCATTATATAATATAGATTCTGCCTATGGGAAATGCATTATATAATACAAAGTCTGCCTATGGGGAGTGCATTATGCTATATAGAGGCCTATGGGGAATGCATTATACAATATAGAGTCTGCCTATGGGAAATTCATTATGCAATATAAAGTCTGCCTATGGAGAGTGCAGTATGCTCTATACAGGCTTATGGGGAATGCATTATACAATATAGAGTCTGCCTATGGGGAGTGCATTATACTATATAGAGTCTGCCTATGGGAAGTGCATTATACTACAGTATATGGAGATCTATGGAGAGTGTATTATACTAAATGGAGGCATATGGGAAGTGCATTATATAATATAGATTCTGCCTAATTGAAATGCATTATACAATATAAAGTCTGCCTATGGGGAGTGCATTATGCTATACAGAGGCCTATGGGGAATGCATTATACAATATAGAGTCTGCCTATGGGGAATGCATTATAATATATAGAGCCTGCCTATGGGGAGTGCCTTATACTATATAAAGGCCTATGGGGAATGCATTATGCAATATAGAGTCTGCCTATGGGGAATGCATTATACTATGTGGAGGCCTATGGGGAGTGCATTATACTATATTGAGGACTATCTAGTGCATTATACTATATGGAGGATATCTAGGGGGGGCATCATACAGTGTGTAGATTACAGTGATGGGGCCATCATAGTGTTGGAGCCATCAAACAGTTTGGGTATACTAAGGGGTCAGTTTATATACAGTGACGGGGCATTATACTGTGTATAAGAGAGCATCATACTGTTTATAGGGGAGTTGTACAGGGAGGAGACTTGGGACATTGGTAAATGTAAAGTGGGCACTTACTGTTATAGAGGAACTCAGGTTACTGTGACTGTCAGAGGGGCACAGAGCAATATTACTTTTTAGGGGAAAAAATATGGGCACAGTTTTCTAGGACACTTGCACCCGGCACTACTATATTCTAGAGGGTTGCTTTAGAATTTATAGGGCACATAGTACCACACAGCAGGTGCAGTAATAGGGACACGTAAGGCAGCAGCGGCTCAGTATTGGTGTATCAGCAGGATGAGGAGTTTGTGTAGGTTGGGAATAGTCCCATTGGGGACAGTGCTGATGTAGCACCCCAGGTAACCGGTTGCTGCAGTGATGTTGCCTTCCCTTCAGGGATGGTGATGTCATGATTGGAGGCAAGGGGGATTCTTTCTATCAGGTAAAGCACTTACATTCAACACATCCGAATCTAGTAAATACCTAAGCTTAGTCCAAAAAGATTTTTTTCTAAAAAAACTGGCACTTCTCAAATAGTATATAGCCAAAATGCGGACTGACACCCTTGGAAGCTGCAAGAAGAGATACAGATTACATTAAGAATTAAAATAATTTTTATTAAGGTATTTTAAAATTAAACAAACATATCTAAAATATATACAGGTACCCCAACTAGGAGGGATTCTAAGACTGATTATAAGTACATCCAAATGCTAGTGTATGGACTTATAGAGAGCATAATAACACTTAGAAACTGATACGCACAACATCTATCTAAACCATAAGTATCCCTATTCAGAACAAGGTATTTACATACCAATAATATCATAGTCATGTGACCTAAATACGTTCTAAACAGTCGATGCTGAAGGGATAAATGCCCATTTACATGTAAAAAATTCTTAATTATTACCCGGTTATACAAGTGCTGCTCCAATGCCCAGTGGGTGACCAGAATCCCTCTTCACCCCGACGCACGTTTCGCTTCCGCTTCTTCCGGGGGCGTCAATCCAAATCTAGGCCAGGAAGGGGAGCTCTGAACCCGGATTCAGGGGAGCGTCCCTTAGCTCCGGTCAGTCTTAGTGAGGCTGACGGAGACAGTGGAGGGAGACAGTTGGTCTCCAGAAGAGCAGAAGGACTTCTGGAGCAGACGTAGGGGCCGAGCAGCCACGAGGGAGCTGCTACCCCTGGAAAAAGTGAGAAGCCAGAGGAGAGTTGAATTGTGGAGGAGCTTAGAGGGAAGAAGCACAGAGGAGGAAGAGGCTCAGCAGGGGAACAGCGGAAGGACACCCTGGGAGCCAGAGTGCACAATCGGGTACCGGGAGCCCATGGCTATAGTGGGACTCTAGGACACTTAGCAGAACCAGAGGGCATAGGACTGTATGTCAAATGCCTGCGTCAAGTCTGAGGTGAAGCAGTAACTTTAGAGCCCGGGGCATGATAGAGACCCTATAAACAGGTTTGAACTGCCTATCGTATAGACATCTGTCTTAGGACAGGAGAGTGGGGACTTGTACTGAGCTTCAAGCGGCAGGGACCTAACCAACTGAACAGCGCAAGTAGCAAAAGGCTTACGGACCTCACCTGGGAGAGGGATCTCCTATTGCCTCCAAGCCGGCTGGACCACAGCTACCCTACACTTGGTACCCTGGACTGAGGACTACTACCATCAGTAAACCAGGTAAAGACTGCAAACCTGTGTCCTCGTTCTTTCCTATGCCATCCATCACATCATCGGTGCTATACACTTGGGACCCTGGGGACCCCGCTTCACCTGTGGGAAGCGTCACCATCTAGCCGCCCTACCATAACCCCAGAAGACCCCTTTAAAGGGCGTCGGTCCCCACTGACCGAAAACCACAGGTGGCATCACGAACAATAGACTTTATTCACAATACCCTTTAAAAGACCTTTCCCCTTTAATTGGGCGCCCAGGGACACAGATCGGGTCGCAGCCACCGTGACATCCCCTTTAAGACCGGAACTGGTACCGAGTACCCCGCTGCCCTGGTGGGGCGCTCCACTGAAAATAAGAGAAATGAAATGTGTTTTTGTTGTATTCTCTGCAGCCGAGTCCTGACTGGAAGAAGTTGTCATGTCGGTCTGGGCCAGATGGAAAAGACGGGAAAAGTGAACGATTCCATGAGAAAGAATGTCAGCAGTAAGTCATTATCTGTAACTGTGCTGTGATCTCTTACATGTTCTGTAGCGCTGGTATCTACCACTGACCATATGGAGGTAATATCCATGTTGGTCTTTATATAGAGATTATTTTCAGTAACAGCGCGGTCATCTGCTGAGGTTCTCCTCCACTATTAGGCCGCGTCACCCAGTTATAATCAAGGTTACCTGGTTAGGGGCCCACTCAGAAGCTTCGCCCCCCTGAACCAAAACCCTAGCTATGCCTCTGCGCCAACTGACAAAGGTTCTTGTTCTAATTTGTCTAACCAGTGGAATTAGTGTTAGGTTAATCAGATAATTCTGATACATATTTGTGAGGATTTCATTTGGCTGGAAAATGTTCAACATTTTTTGCTGTTTATATTGTTAATGTTCTTTCACATTTTGCCCATTTATTTTATTTTGCCATGGTTTTGAATCAATATGCGATATACATTTATACGCGCGTGAATTGTCATTAAAGGGAATCTGTCCGCAAGTTTTTACTATGTAATCTTAGAGCAGCATGACGTAAGGGTTGATACCCTACTTCCAGAGATATGTCGCTTACTGAAGTGAGGGTGACCGTTTCATTAAAATCAGTGATTTTTCAGCAGGAGATTATCACTATAGGACTAGGTGTCTCGTGCCATGTAGTCCTCCTGCTCTGTACAGTCCCACCCCACCACTGATTGACAGCTTTCTGTTAATGTACAGTGTACCCAAAAAGCTGCCACACAGCGATGAGGGCAGAGTTATACAGGGCTCAGGATTCTGAGCACTGCTAGATGTGCAGCAGAATAAACAGTAATTGTATAAAAGTAACAGCATGCAGACCAATAAGTGACACATCACAGGAAACAAGGTCCTACATGGTGCTGATCTCAGATTAAATTGCAGAAGTCTGCTGACAGATTCCCTTTAACTGTACCTGATCATTCCGAATTTTAAAGGGTTGTGAATGTTGGATAATCTCTATTTCTGGCTGCTGATCACGGTTGTATGTTTTCTGTGACCAATTGGGATCATCTGTAATTTGTAAAAAAAAAAAAAAAAAAAAATGACAGCAACCTTGTCCCTTTGCCTGTAAACCATTACATAGTTCCCACTGAAATCATTAAATTGCCTGCGGAATGAATAGAATTTATGTTAGAGGGTAGAGTTATTTGGTACTATTTGTTTCCACTGTAAAAAATTATGAGGCATTGGGAGATGCAGAACTAGAACTGGTTTAGAAAATCCATTTAATTAATTGGCAAACTGCTCCTAAACACACTGCATTATTAATGAATGGTTATTGTACATGTAAGATATCTGGAGAACTACAACTTAAGGTACTCTGGCATGTGCCGAGCTCCCGATAGTCCAGCTACAGTACTTTCTCCATACAAACGCCTGCTAAGGTCATGTATTACGTTTTTGCTAGTCTTAAGCCAAAGAGTGAGAGTTGACATAGAGGAATCAAATACCTGGATCTCTCTCGCGTGATACATGACGATGAGTCCAAGTAGGATAGCAGTTGAGAGGCTGATAAGGCATTTCAGTGCAAATGAGTATGAGGATTCCTAAAAAAAAAAATAAAAATAATAATAAAAGTTATTAATCCTGAGGAAAAAAAGGACAACAATACAATCAAAATCCCAATATCTTCCATATGCCTGCAGTGCCCCCGCCACAAAGTCTGCAGTACTCACATATTCTTGTTTTTTGACCAAATTTCCCTTTTTTCTATTCCAAAGATAAACCAGTAACAAAATTGTAATGACAGTAAGTTGTTATGGATAAAGGACAAGCTGCCGATCAGCAGTGTATGGAGAAACCTTGACTCTAAATCAAATCACAGAAAATCTATATATCCCCCGAGCTCTGCATCTCTTTCTCTGACAGGGTGGGAACGTAGTCATGATAGCAGGTACGGACTGGGGTTGAAATTCAGCCCTGGCATTTGAAGTCACACAGGCCCTTACTGTCCCCGTCCCCAAGCACCAGATGGGATATATTACTAATACACTGCTCAAAAAAATAAAGGGAAAACTTAAACAACAGAATATAACTCCAAGTAAATAAAACTTCTGTGAAATCAAACTGTCCACTTAGGAAGCAACACTGACAATCAATTTCATAGGAGTGGTTCTGCAGGTGGGGACCACAGACCACATCTCAGTACCAATGCTTTCTGGCTTAAGTTTAGGTCACTTTTGATTGTTGGTTGTGCTTTCACACTCGTGGCAGCATGAGACAGGCTCTACAACCCACACAAGTGGCTCAGGTAGTGCAGCTCATCCAGGATGGCACATCAATGAGAGCTGTGACAAGAAGGTTTTCTGTGTCTGTCAGCGTAGTGTTCAGAGTCTGGAGGCGCTACCAGGAGACAGGTCTGTACACCAGGAGTCGTGGAGGGGGCCGTAGGAGGCAACAACCCAGCAGCAGGACCGCTACCTCAGCCTTTGTGCAAGGAGGAACAGGAGGAGCACTGCCAGAGCCCTGCAAAATGACCTCCAGCAGGGCACAAATGTGCATGTGTTTGCACAAACGGTTAGAAACCGACCCCACGAGGATGGTCTGAGTGCCCGACGTCCACAGATGGAGGTTGTGCTCACAACCCAACACCGTGCAAGATGCTTGGTATTTGCCACAGAACACCAGGACACCAGGATTGACAAATTCGCCACTAGCGCCCTGTGCTCTTCACAGATGAAAGCAGGTTCACAGCGATCTGCTGCCTGCAACATCGTTCAGTATGATCGGTTTGGCAGTGGGTCAGTAATGGTGTGGGGTGGCATTTTTTTGGAGTGCCGCACAGCCCTCCATGTACTCGCCAGAGGTAACCTGACTGCCATTAGGTACCCACATGAGATCCTCAGACCCCTTGTGACACCAAATGCTGGTGTGGTTGGCCCTGGGTTACTCCTAATGCAGGACAATGCCAGACCTCATGTGGCTGGAGTGTGTCAGCAGTTCCTGCAAGATGAAGGCATTGAAGCTATGGAGTGGCCCGCCCATTCTCCAGACCTGAATCCGTTTGAACACATCTGGGACATCATGTCTCGCGCCATCCACCAACGTTACATTGCACCACAGACTGTCCAGAAGTTGGCAGATGCTTTAGTCCAGGTCTGGGAGGAGATCCCTCAGGAGACCATCCGTCGCCTCATCAGGAGCATGCCCAGGCGTTGTAGGGAGGTCATACAGGCACGTGGAGGCCACACACACTACTGAGCATCATTTCCTTGTCTTGAGGCATTTCCACTGAAGTTGGATAAGCCTGTAACTTAATTTTCCACTTTGATTTTGAGCATCATTCCAACTCCAGACCTCCGTGGGATATTAGTTATGATTTACATTGATCATTTTTAGGCTTTATTATTCTCAACACATTCCACTATGTAATGAATAAAGATTTACAACTGGAATATTTTATTCAGTGATATCTAGGATGTGGGATTTTAGTGTTCCCTTTATTTTTTTGAGCAGTGTATAAGAAATGCTGTTTGCATATGATTAAACCTTTCTTTAATCATATGCAAAAAATGTGCACTGGGTACAATTTACACGCTACAAACAGGTTCCCTTTAACTGCGTGGTTTGATCTACTATTGTTTTCAGAGAGACAGAGATTGTGGCACTGTTCTATTCAGGGGGCATGTTATATGCACTATAATATGTAGATACAGGGTATATGTCACTATGAGAATTTTATAAATGTGCAGACTGTAGACTGTAAAAGGCAAGGAGCTCAAGATGTGGAAATTGTAAGAGATGAGTGTTACTTTGGAGGAAAAGTTTTTGCCGCGTGGACCGAATGGAGAAGAAAATGAAGGAGAATGACACCAATCAGAGAAGATGTCACCTGTGATTCACGCTATGTAGATGTGTATTCAGCCTCTGAATGTGTCTAATCAGTAGTGAATTCACTGCATGATCTGCTACAATCATCCATGGTGCTAGCTTGGGAATCAACTCCCATCACACCTTAATATTGTTCATAATAGAAGTTCAAGTTTCACATGGTAGAAACTTATACAGCAGGACTTAACCAAACTTTCCACCTGGTCTTTAAGCTGACTTTTAGTATTGTATTTATTTATAGCACTGGTTGAGTACGTTTGCACTCTGCATCGTTCTGGGTCTGCATATATGCAACAAAATTAGTCCTGGTATTTTATTTACACTGTGTGCTGGTTCTAGTACTGCATTCATGTGCTGACCCTGATTCTGCTACTAATCTAGGCTCTGGTACCACAATATTCCACAATATCTATGTTATACATTATATACAGTATATACTGTATGTATGCCATAAGCTTAGTTCTGGTACTGTATAAATAAATTCAACCTACTTCTGGTACTTTATGTTATGGGCTTGGCTCTGATGCTGTACTTTTGATATGAGCATGGTTCTGACACTATATGTACATTATTAGATCTATATTAACCCCTTCCCGACCTATGACGCATACGCTGCGTCATGAAAGTCGGTGCCAATCCGACCTGTGACATAGCGTATGCGTCATGGCGGAATCGCGTTCCTGCAGGTCAGGTGAAAGGGTTAACTGAAATTTCACCCGACCTGCAGGGACAGGGGAACTTGTACTTTAGGCCGGGGGAGGGGGGGGATGGTTAGCCCCTACTTGGCTACGATCACCCTGGCGACCACTTTGTCACCACCCCCAGATCTGATTGGAGCTAGCTCTCCATTCAGATGGGGGAGGGGGCAGATAAAACCATGGCTGCCTCGCTGTCCAGTAGTGATGGGCAGTTCAGGTCTTTTTGGTGATCCGGTTCATTCGGCTCCGCTCACCATAAAGAGCCGACTCTTTTGGCTCACGAACCGGCTCTTTTTTAAATAGAAATGCGTTTTACACTGTCATGGTTCCAGGTTTTTTCCTGTACAGTGAGATCCTCATTATACACCTCTATAAGTCTCTAGTGAAGCAGTACACACTGTATTTTCAGCATTGCTGTTTCCTCAGATTGTTCGCTCTTGAGAACAGGCCCCTCTGCTCAGTGGCGTATCTAGGGGGGGCAGCCGGGGCATGTATCTAGGGGGCGCAGCCGGCAGGGGGGCGCATTCGGGCCGCATAAAGCGGCGGTCCGCAGTGTCTCCCCTGGCGGCTGCATTCTGCCACCCCCCGCACTGGGAGTCAGATGTTCTCTGTGCCGACTGTCAAGCTGATGGGGGATTGAATGTGTGTGGGGCGAGATTTGTCATGGGGATGGGGGGATTTAATGTGTGGGGGAGATTTGTCATGGGGATGGGGGTGTTTAATGTGTGGGGTGATATTTGGAGTGGGGATTTAATGTGTGGGGGAGATTTGAGGACACAAAATGAAGAGCAAAGGGGGAGATGGGGGGCATGTATGAGGAAACAATACCGGGGAATGGGGGGCATATATGAGGAAACAGTATGGGGGATGGGTGCAGACAGTTTGGGGAGCAAACGGGGGAATGTATGCAGACACAGTATGAGTAGCGATGTGAAAAACGTATGTGGACAAAGTACGGGGAGTGAGGTTGTTGGGATGTGTGCATGCGTCACATGGGGGGACAGTGTAAGGGCACAGCCAGGAGGGGACAGTATACCAAGGAGGGGGAGTGTGATGAGAGAGTACAGTATAAATACTGAGCCCTATAGGGGGGACACAGTGTGAGAGGACAGTGTGAAAATGGTGGCCGGTATGGAAAGGGGAGGTCCGTGAAAAGAGCATGTACCATAAGAGGGACAGTGTGGGGGTCATATTTTATGCAGACAATATAGTGAGTGGCAATTTTTCATTCAGGAGCATTATAATGACACTTGTATCCTTAAGAGCATCATGTGGAGATTTTCTGCAAAAAAGCGGAGAAGATGGAAGTCTGCAGAGACGGCTGTGGCTGAGAAAACTCATCATGGGGTCTGGACAAGATGAAGGAAAGAACAACAGCTCCAGAGATGACATCATCTATAAGGTACCTGGATGTAAATGTTATTTGTGATACTGACTAACTCATGTTTTTATTTATGTTAGGAGCATTAAAGGGGATGTCCAGGTTTGTGATGAGTCTGCAGTCATTCTTTGTGACTGCAGACTTCTGACTTCTCACAGTGCACCTTGCACACTGTCAGGATTCTCTGGTGCTGGTGATTTACGTACATGCGTTCACGTGCCAACTAGACGTGTGGCCTCACTCAATGGAAATGAACTGAGTGAGGCCGGGCACGTCTAGTCGGAATGTGGTCAGAAGTATACAAATCACATGCTTGTGCTGACATGACTGTTCACCAGCCAGGGAGAATCCTAAAAGTGTGCAGTGCATTAGTTGTGAGAATTCAGTAGCCTGCGATGTCAGGATTCAGCTCTGCAGGTTCCAGCAGTCGTCACATGGACATGTCACTCATATGCGATTTTCATACGTATGGTTCTGTGACAACGAGCTTCTCTTCCCGCTTCTCTCAGTTTTTCACTGAATATTGAGAGCATTAGGGAGAGGAGCTTGTGTGTACATGACTAAGGCAACGTTCACATTTGCGTTGCTGGGCGCAGCGTCGGTGACACAACGCAACGCAACCAACAACGCAAATACACAACGCAGCGTTTTGTGACGCATGCGTTGTCATAGGATCGTACAGAGCAGGAATTTCTGCGCAGGAAAAACGCTGCAAGTAGCGTTTTCTGTACCCTCTCTGTGCGTCAATATGACGCATGCGTCGCAAAATGCAATACAACGCATACCGGCGCATGTCCATGCGCCCCCCATGTTAAAGGTAGGGGCACATGACGCCGACGCTGCGCCCAACACCGCAAATGTGAACATAGCCTTAGTGTGCAAATCGCATATGTCCTTGGGGGGGCGGAGGCCAAAATGAATTCTTGCCCCGGGTGCCAGAAACACTAGATACGCCTCTGTCTCTGCTACGCTTTTTTAGTAATGTATTACTTTCTAATATGTGGAGGTTTTTGTACATTCCTGTAGTCATTCCCTCTTGCACACAATTTATCTGCATCCGTATTTTTTCTGCAAACGCACGGAACTGCATCCTGATCAGGATTTGGTTGGAAATGTCAAATTCTGACTTCTGGGGTAGAGGGGAAAGAGGAGAGAGAAGAGACTGGTGAAAGTGAAAGGGAAAAAAAATGGGGCTCCGAGCCTGCGCAGTATCACATCCACATGCAGATCAGACGCAGGCATCCTGATTCGGGGGTGTCTACATTGACAATCATATTTGTTTTGGATTCGCTGCCACGTACCAGGATGTCTGCAGATTTTTTTAACACCCAAAATTCGCAACAAGCTGCGTTTTGGGAGCACATGAGAAATCCTGACGCATACTGATCCTGATGCAAATGCAGGTCCATGCTTCCCTATGTTAAGTGTAGGGATGCATCAGGATTGCTACACATCACAACGCACCGTACCAAAGCACTAGTGTGAAAGCAGACCCACCCGTGCAGCCCCTAACCAGGAACCCCCATGTTATATTAAGGCTCCCAATACATTTTATTAACATTAGCACACTATAACATAGGGCACAAGCCGTTCACTGTATGACGGCACAGCATGCATAGTCTACATTATGTCTGCATATTGCTCCTATACAGTTCACTTGCCCATGCAGCACATCCCTTGCTTCTGAGCATGCTCAGTCCCAGATAACAGATCCCTGCACATGGAAGCACACGTGTTGTCCTGGATCCGTGCTCCAAAGAGTTCCATGGTAATTCCAGACGTGTAGCCACAGGTCCGTGCGTGTCCATGTCCCTGTGCATGCTTTTCAGACGACACAAAACTGCAACAAGTTGTGTTTTTGTGCGTCTGGTAAAATATGCAGACACACGGATCCGTGGGAAAGCGGTGACAACTGGATGCACATGCAGGACCCATCTGTCACCACTGAGAGTCAATGGAGACGGATCAGTGTGCAGCCATTGTCACACAGATTGTGAAATATGCAAATTTGAAACCAGCGTAACGCTATATAATCATTGGAGCTGTACTAGATCTCACCACAGGTTCCGCCTAAAATCACTTTATATTACTTATTACCCTATCCTCAGCAGCAACAAGTGACACCGTCCATCCTCCGCCCTGTATGTTCCTGTCCTGAATCCTCCTCAGTCCTGACTAATACTATGCTACCAAACAATCTGCTGAGTCCCTCCTCCTATACATACTATATACAGTATATGCCATGCATGAGGTCAGTAAACTATATCTTTATTTTGGACTAAGGTAACTCACATCCTGACTCCAGCACTGAAGGATGGTGTAACACTAATGCTTGCAGTCTGGGGGCACTAAAAGGTTAACAATAGGAAGCCTTTTTGTTTATTTCCCCATCCACCCTGTCCTGTGCTTATCTGCACCATTTCTGCAGTACTGGCAAACAGTCCACAGCTACTTCTCTCCTCACTGCTCCTCCCACATGAGTCACAGTCTGATAAGCTGCAGCCAAGAAAGGAAAAAAAGACTTGGCTCACTCACACTGCAGAGCTGACTCCTTTCATTCACAGCAGGGAGCTGGCTCTTTGTATCCACTCATTCAGGAACGACACATCACTACTGTCCAGCTTCATGCCTTTCATGGAAGCTAAACAGCGAGGTGCCTGCATACTGCCCTGCCACATACAGCGATCACCGCTGCTGCAGTCATTGCCTGCCCCGCTGATATCCTCCCCTGCCCTGCTGATGTCCTCCCCTGCCCCGCTGTCCTCCCCTGCCCCGTTGATGTCCTCCCCTGCCCCGCTGATCTCCCCCCTGCCCCGCTGATGTCCCCCCAGCCCCGCAGATCTCCCCCCTGCCCTGTGGATCGCCCCCTGCCCCGCTGATGTCCTCCCCTGCCCCGCTGATGTCCTCCCCTTCCCCACAGATCTCCCCCCTGCCCCGTGGAGCTCCTCCCTGCCCTGTGGATGTCCCTCCTGCCCCGCTGATGTCCCCCCTGCCCCGCTGATCACCCCCAGCCTGTTATGAACTGGTGGTTTAGGAGCAACATGGGACGAGCTCTGAAGACGGTGGTACCTGTACTGACCACAGTCCCTAAGCTCAACACAACACTAGAAGTAGCCGTGGGATGCTCCTGTCACTCCCTAGGCACCTCGTCACAGCCTGAGAACTAAATACCCCTAAAGATAGAAACAGGAAAACTATCTTGCCTCAGAGAAAATCCCCAAAGGATAGATAGCCTTCCACAAGTAAAGACTGTGAGTGGAGAGGGAAAAGACATACGTAGAATGAAACTAGGATGTAGCACAGGAGGCCAGTCTAGCTAGATAGATAGGACAGGACGGAATACTGTGCGGTCAGTATTAAAAACTACAAAAATCCACACAGAGTTTACAAAAATCTCCACACCTGACTAAAGGTGTGGAGGGTAAATCTGCTTCCCAGAGCTTCCAGCTTAACTGAATTAATCCATACTGACAAGCTGGACAAAACATAGAATGCACAGAACGAATAAGTCCACAACATGTGGACAGAAAAGAGCAAAGAAAGGACTTATCTTTGCTGAACTGGTCAGGATATCAGGGAAATCCAAGAGAGATGTGAATCCAACCAGGAACCATTGACAAGTGGCACTGGCTGAAGAAAGAGCCAGGCATAAATAGCCGAGCAGAAAGACAATCAGTGGAAGCAGCTGCAGACTGCTAAATCGAAGGAGCAGAAATTCCACTTAAAACCACCGGAGGGAGCCCAAGAGCAGAACTCACAAAAATGCCACTTACAACCACCGGAGGGAGCCCAAGAGCGGAATTCACAACAGTACCCCCCCTTGAGGAGGGGTCACCGAACCCTCACCAGAGCCCCCAGGCTGATCAGGATGAGCCAAGTGAAAAGCACGAACCAAATCGGCGGCATGGACATCGGAGGCAACAACCCAAGAATTATCCTCCTGGCCATAACCCTTCCACTTGACAAGATACTTAAGCCTCCGCCTCGAAAAACGAGAATCCAAAACTTTCTCAACCTCATATTCCAACTCTCCCTCAACCAACACCGGGGCAGGAGGATCAACTGAGGGAACAACGGGCACCACATATCTCCACAACAAAGATCTATGGAAAACATTATGAATGGCAAAAGAGGCTGGAAGAGCCAAATGAAAAGACACCGGATTGATAATTTCAGAAATCTTATAAGGACCAATAAACCGAGGCTTAAACTTAGGGGAAGAAACCATCATAGGAACATGACGAGAAGACAACCAAACCAAATCCCCGACACGAAGCCGGGGACCAACACACCGACAGTGGTTAGCAAAACGTTGAGCCTTTTCCTGAGACAACGTCAAATTGTCCACCACATGAGTCCAAATCTGCTGCAGCCTGTCCACCACAGAATCCACACCAGGACAATCAGAAGGCTCAACCTGCCCCGAAGAAAAACGAGGATGAAAACCAAAATTACAAAAGAAAGGTGAAACCAAAGTAGCCGAACTAGCCCTATTATTAAGGGCAAACTCGGCCAACGGCAAGAAAGCCACCCAATCATCCTGATCAGCAGACACAAAGCATGTCAAATAGGTTTCCAAGGTCTGATTAGTTCGCTCAGTTTGGCCATTAGTCTGAGGATGAAACGCCGAAGAAAAAGACAAATCAATGCCCATCCTAGCACAAAAGGCCCGCCAAAACCTATAGACAAACTGAGAACCTCTGTCAGACACAATATTCTCCGGAATGCCATGCAAACGAACCACATGCTGAAAAAACAATGAAACCAAATCTGAGGAGGAAGGCAACTTAGGCAAAGGTACCAGATGGACCATTTTAGAGAACCGGTCACAAACAACCCAGATAACAGACATCTTCTGGGAAACAGGAAGATCCGGTATAAAATCCATGGAAACATGCGTCCAGGGCCTCTCAGGGACCGGCAAAGGCAAAAGCAACCCACTAGCGCGGGAACAGAAAGGCTTGGCCCGGGCGCAAGTCCCACAGGACTGCACAAAAGCACGCACATCCCGCGACAAAGAAGGCCACCAAAAGGACCTAGCAACCAAATCTCTGGTACCAAAAATCACAGGATGACCAGCCAACACTGAAAAATGAACCTCAGAAATTACCTTACTTGTCCATCTATCAGGAACAAACAGCTTCCCCACTGGACAGCGGTCAGGCTTATCAGCCTGAAATTCCCGAAGCACCCGCCACAAATCAGGGTAGATGGCAGAAAGAATCACCCCTTCCTTAAGAATGCCAACCAGCTCAAGGACTCCAGGAGAATCAGGCAAAAAACTCCTAGAGAGGGCATCAGCCTTAACATTCTTAGATCCCGGAAGATACGAGACCACAAAATCAAAACGGGAGAAAAACAGGGACCATCGAGCCTGTCTAGGATTCAGCCGCTTGGCCGACTCGAGGTAAATCAGATTCTTATGATCAGTCAAAACCACAACGCGGTGCTTAGCTCCCTCAAGCCAATGTCGCCACTCCTCAAACGCCCACTTCATAGCCAACAACTCCCGATTGCCGACATCATAATTGCGTTCCACAGGCGAAAACTTTCTGGAAAAAAAAGCACACGGTTTCATCAAAGAACCATCAGAATCCCTCTGAGACAAAGCGGCCCCTGCCCCAATCTCAGAAGCGTCAACCTCAACCTGAAAAGGAAGAGAAACATCCGGCTGACGCAGCACAGGGGCAGAAGTAAATCGGCATTTAAGCTCCCGAAAGGCCTCAACAGCCGCAGAGGACCAATTCGTCACATCAGCGCCTTTCTTCGTCAAATCAGTAAGGGGCTTAACCACACTGGAAAAGTTGGCAATGAAACGGCGATAGAAATTAGCAAAGCCCAAAAATTTTTGAAGGCTCTTCACAGATGTGGGTTGAGTCCAGTCATGAATAGCTTGGACCTTAACAGGATCCATTTCCATAGACGAGGGAGAAAAAATAAAACCCAAAAAAGAGACCTTCTGAACTCCGAATAGGCACTTAGACCCCTTCACAAATAAAGCATTATCACGAAGGATCTGGAATACCATCCTGACCTGCTTCACATGAGACTCCCAATCATCGGAAAAAATCAAAATATCATCCAAATATACAACCATGAATTTATCAAGATAATTGCGGAAAATATCATGCATGAAAGATTGGAACACAGATGGAGCATTAGAGAGCCCGAATGGCATCACGAGGTATTCAAAATGGCCTTCGGGCGTATTAAATGCAGTTTTCCATTCGTCACCCTGTTTAATACGAACAAGATTATATGCCCCTCGAAGGTCAATCTTAGTAAACCAACTAGCCCCCTTAATCTGAGCAAACAAATCAGAAAGCAAAGGCAAGGGGTGTTGGAATTTGACCGTGATCTTATTAAGAAGACGATAATCTATACAGGGTCTCAAGGAGCCATCCTTCTTAGCAACAAAAAAGAAACCCGCTCCCAATGGTGACGAAGACGGACGAATATGCCCCTTCAAAGGAATAGGGCTCTGCAAAGGCTGCAAGGAATAACCACAGCGCCTGGCGAATTCTAAGTCCATTAAGTTCAGGGCAGCGCCTGAATCCACAAATGCCATGACAGAAAAGGACGACAATGAGCAAATCAGGGTCACAGATAAAAGAAATTTAGGCTGTACAGTACTGATGGTAACAGACCTAGCGACCCTCCTAGTACGCTTAGGGCAATCGGAAATAACATGAGCAGAATCACCACAGTAAAAACACAGCCTATTCTGACGTCTGAATTCCTGCCGTTCTGTTCTAGTCAAAATCCTATCACATTGCATAGGCTCAGGACTCCACTCAGAGGACACTGCCATATGGTGCACAGTTTTGCGCTCGCGCAGACGCCGATCAATCTGAATGGCTAGAGACATAGATTCGCTCAAACCAGCAGGCATAGGGAAGCCCACGATAACAGCTTTAACCCCTTCATGACCATGGGATTTTTCGTTTTTCCGTGTTCGTTTTTCACTTCCCTACTTCCCAGAGCCATAACATTTTTATTTTTCCGTCAATTTGGCCATGTGAGGGCTTATTTTTTTGCGGGACGAGTTGTACTTTTGAAAGACATCATTGGTTTTAGCATGTCGTGTACTAGAAAACGGGAAAAAAATTCCAAGTGCGGTGAAATTGCAAAAAAAGTGCAGTCCCACACTTGTTTTTTGTTTGGCTTTTTTGCTAGGTTCACTAAATGCTAAAACTGACTTGACATTATGATTCTCCAGGTCAGTACGAGTTCGGAGACACCTAACATGACTAGGTTATTTTTTATCTAAGTGGTGAAAAAAAATTCCAAACTTTGCTAAAAAAAAAAAAAAAAATTGCGCCATTTTCCGATACTCGTAGAGTCTCCATTTTTCGTGATCTGGGGTCGATTGAGGGCTTATTTTTTGCGTGCCGAGATGGCGTTTTTAATGATAGCATTTCGGTGCAGATACGTTCTTTTGATCGCCCGTTATTGCATTTTAATGCAATGTCGCGGTTACCAAAAAAACGTAATTCTGGTGTTTCGAATTTTTTTCCCGCTACGCTGTTTAGCGATCAGGTTATCTGAATGGCTAGAGACATAGATTCGCTCAAACCAGCAGGCGTAGGGAAGCCCACGATAACAGCTTTAAGGGCTTCAGAAACACCTTTTCTGAAAATAGCAGCCAGAGCATCCTCATTCCATTTAGTGACCACAGACCATTTCCTAAATTTCTGGCAGTATAATTCTGCCGCTTCCTGACCTTGACACAGGGCCAACAGGGTCTTTTCTGCATGATCCACAGAATTAGGTTCGTCATACAATAATCCGAGCGCTTGAAAAAATGCGTCTACATTCAACAATGCCGGATCCCCTGATTCAAGGGAGAATGCCCAGTCCTGAGGGTCACCACGCAGCAAGGATATGATGATTTTAACTTGCTGAATGGGATCACCAGAAGAACGGGGTTTCAAAGCAAAAAACAATTTGCAGTTATTTCTAAAGTTCAAAAACTTTGATCTGTCCCCAAAAAACAAATCAGGAGTAGGAATTTTAGGCTCCAAAGGACAACATAATCTTGGATACACTGTACTCTTGCAGCAAGTTGATCCACACGAGAAAACAAACCCTGAACATCCATGCCAGAGCACAAATCCTGAACCACCCAGAGATCAAGAGGAAAAAAAAGACAAAACAGAGCACAGAAAAAAAATGGCTCAGAATTTTTTTTTCCTTCTTTTGAGATGCATTTAATTCATTTGCGGCCACTTGTATTGTTATGAACTGGTAGTTTAGGAGCAACATGGGACGAGCTCTGAAGGAGGTGGTACCTGTACTGACCGCAGTCCCTAAGCTCAACACAACACTAGAAGTAGCCGTGGGATGCTCCTGTCACTCCCTAGGCACCTCGTCACAGCCTGAGAACTAACTACCCCTAAAGATAGAAACAGGAAAACTATCTTGCCTCAGAGAAAATCCCCAAAGGATAGATAGCCCCCCACAAGTAAAGACTAAGAGTGGAGAGGGAAAAGACATACGTAGAATGAAACCAGGATGTAGCACAGGAGGCCAGTCTAGCTAGATAGATAGAACAGGACGGAATACTGTGCGGTCAGTATTAAAAACTACAAAAATCCACACAAGAGTTTACAAAAATCTCCACACCTGACTAAAGGTGTGGAGGGTAAATCTGCTTCCCAGAGCTTCCAGCTTAACTGAATTAATCCATACTGACAAGCTGGACAAAACATAGAATGCACAGAACGAATAAGTCCACAACATATGGACAGAAAAGAGCAAAGAAAGGACTTATCTTTGCTGAACTGGTCAGGATATCAGGGAAATCCAATGTGAATCCAACCAGGAACCATTGACAAGTGGCACTGGCTGAAGAAAGAGCCAGGCATAAATAGCCGAGCAGAAAGACAATCAGTGGAAGCAGCTGCAGACTGCTAAATCCAAGGAGCACCCATTCCACTTAAAACCACCGGAGGGAGCCCAAGAGCAGAACTCACAAAAATGCCACTTACAACCACCGGAGGGAGCCCAAGAGCGGAATTCACAACACCAGCCCCAGTTTTTCCATTAGAGTTAGGGTTGGGGCTAAAATTAGGGTTGGGATTAGGGGTAGTGTTAGGATTGGGATTAGGGGTAAGGTTGGGATTAGGGTTGGGATTAGGGGTAGGGTTGGGTTGGGATTAGGGGTAGGGTTGGGATTAGAGGTAGGGGTGTGTTGGGGTTAGGGTTGGAGATAGAATTGGGGGTTTCCACTGTTTAGGCACATCAGGGCTCTCCAAACGCGACATGGCGTCCGATCTTAATTCCAGACAATTCTGCGTTGAAAAAGTTCTCCTTCCCTTCCAAGCTCTCCCGTGCGCCTAAACAGGGGTTTACCCCAACATATGGGGTATCAGCATACTCAGGACAAATTGGACAACTTTTTCTGTCCAATTTCTCTTGTTATCCTTGGCAAAATAAAAATTTGGGGGGCTAAAAATCCCTTTTTGTGAGAAAAAATTATTTTTTGTTTTCACGGCTCTGCGTTATAAACTGTAGTGAAACACTTAGGGGTTCAAAGTTCTCTCAACACATCTAAATAAGTTCCTTGGGGGTCTAGTTTCCAATATGGGGTCACTTGTGGGGGGGTTCTATGGTTTAGGTACATTAGGGAATCTGCGAACGCAATGTGACGCCTGCAGACCATTCCATCTAACTCTGCATTCCAAATGGTGCTCCTTCCCTTCTGAGCTCTGCCATGCGCCCAAATGGTGGTTCCCCCTCACATATAGGGTATCAGCGTACTCAGGACAAATTGGACAACAACTTTTGGGGACCAATTTCTCCTGTTACCCTTGTGAAAATAAAAAATTGCGGGCTAAAAATCATTTTTGAAGGAAAAAAAAGATTTTTTTATTTTCGCGGCTCTGCGTTATAAACTTCTGTGAAGCATTTGGGGGTAAAAAGTGCTCACCACACATCTAGATAAGTTCCTTGGGGGGTCTAGTTTTCAAAATGGGGTCATTTGTGGGGGTCTTCTACTGTTTAGGCACATTAGGGGCTCTGCAAATGCAATGTTTCAAAGACATATTGATAGGGAATCTAGATTGTGAGCCCCATTGGGGACAGTGATGATAATGTGTGCAAACTGTAAAGCACAGCGGAATATGTTAGCTCTATATAACAATAAAGATTATAAAAAAATAAAGATTATAAACGTGACGCCCGCAGACCATTCCATCAAAGTCTGCCTTTCAAAACGTCACTACTTCCCTTCCGAGCCCCGATGTGTGCCCAAATAGTGGTTTACCCCCACATATGGGGTATCAGCGTACTCAGGACAAACTGGGCAACAAATATCGGGGTCCAATTTCTCCTGTTACCTTTGTGAAAATAAAAAATACCTTGCTAAAACATAATTTTTGAGGAAATAAAAATGATTTTTTATTTTCACAGCTCTGCGTTGTAAACTTCTGTGAAGCACTTGGGGGTTCAAAGTGCTCACCAAATATCTAGATAAGTTCCTTGGGGGTCTAGTTTCCAAAATGGGGTCACTTGTGGGGGGTTTCTACTATTTAGGCATATCAGGGCCTCTCCAAACGTAACATGATGCCCGCAGACCATTCCATCAAAGTCTGCATTCCAAAACGTCACTACTTCCCTTCCGTGCCCCGACGTGTGCCCAAACAGTGGTTTCCCCCCCACATATCAGGTATCGGCGTACTCAGGACAAACTAGACAATAACTTTTGGGGTCCAATTTCTCCTGCCACTCTTGTGAAAATAAAAAATTGCTTGCTAAAAATAAATTTTTGAGGAAAGAAAAATTATTTTTTATTTTCACGGCTTTGCGTTATTAACTTCTGTGAAGCATTTGGGGGTTTAAAGTGCTCACCACACATCTAGATTAGTTCCATGGGAGGTCTAGTTTCAAAATTGGGGTCACTTGTGGGGGAGCTCCAATGTTTAGGCACACAGGGGCTCTCCAAACGCCACATGGTGTCCGCTAACGATTGGAGCTAATTTTTCATTCAAAAAGTTAAATGGCGCTCCTTCTCTTCCAAGCCCTGCCGTGTGCCCAAACAGTGGTTTACCCCCACATGTGATGTATCAGTGTACTCAGGAAAAATTGCCCAATAAATTTTAGGATCCATTTTATCCTGTTGCCCATGTGAAAATGAAAAGATGGAGGCTAAAAGAAATTTTTTGTGAAAAAAAAGTACTTCTTCATTTTTACAAATCAATTTGTGAAGCACCTGGGGGTTCAAAGTGCTCACTATGCACCTAGATAAGCTCCTTGGGGGGTCTAATTTCCAAAATGGGGTCACTTGTGGGGGAGCTCCAATGTTTAGGCATACAGGCGCTCTCCAAACATGACATGGTGTCCGCTAACGATTGGAGCTAATTTTTCATTGAAAAAGTCAAATGTCGCTCCTTCCCTTCCGAGCCCTGTTGTGTGCCCAAACAGTGGTTCTTCCCACATATGGGGTATTGGCGTACTCAGGAGAAATTGTACAATAACTTTTGGGGACCAGTTTCTCCTTTTACCCTTGGGAAAATAAAAAAAATTGTTGCTAAAAGATCATTTTTGTGACTAAAAAGTTAATTGTTCATTTTTTCCTTCCATGTTGCTTCTGCTTCTGTGAAGCACCTGAAGGGTTAATAAACTTCTTGAATGTGGTTTTGAGCACCTTGAGGGGTGCAGTTTTTATAATGATGTCACTTTTGGGTATTTTCAGTCACATAGACCCCTCAAACTGACTTCAAATGTGAGGTGGTCCCTAAAAAAATGGTTTTGTAAATTTCGTTGTAAAAATGAGAAATCGCTAGTCAAATTTTAACCCTTATAACTTCCTAGCAAAAAAAAAAATTTGTTTCCAAAATTGTGCTGATGTAAAGTAGGCATGTGGGTAATGTTATTTATTAACTACTTTGTGTCACATAACTCTCTCGTTTAACAGAATAAAAATAAAAAATTTGAAAATTGCAACATTTCCAAAATTTTCGCCAAATTTCCATTTTTTTCACAAATAAATGCAAAAATTATCAACCTAAATTTACCACTAACATGAAGCCCAATATATCATGAAAAAATAATCTCAGAACCGCTAGGATCCGTTGAAGCGTTCCTGAGTTATTACCTCTTAAAGGGACACTGGTCAGAATTGCAAAAAATGGCCAGGTCATTAAGGTCAAAATAGGCTGGGTCATGAAAAGGTTAAGAGCTTGTTTCTGGCACTATATTTATGTTATTACATTAGTTCTTATGCAATGTTTATGTCATCAGCTTGGTTTTGGTCCTCTAATGAGCTTGGTCTGTATAATTTTATATGTATTAAGCATAGTTATTGTACTATATGTATGCTATGAGTTTACTGTAGTTCTGGTACTGTAATTATTTAATAAGCTTAGTTCTGGTTCTTTGTTTATATTATGAACTTGGTTCTGGTATTAATTTTATGATCTTGGTTCTTATGCTGTGTTTATGTCATCAGCTCGGTTCTGTTGTTGTATTTATGCTTTAGGTTTTGTTCTGATACAGTATTAATGTTATGATCATTGGTTCTAGTTTTATATGTTGTCATTCTAGTTCTGATACTACAGTAAATTATTATGAAACAAGGATAAGGGGACGTACTCCTCCACCAACATAAAAATAGTTAAAACATCATATTTATTGTTTATTCATAATTCATAAAAAAATATATATACCGTAGTAAAAAGTAAATCAGTTGAAACACAAGGTTTGCTCATTTCAAACCCAGTAGGGCTTTTAGTCATCGTAGCTTATAATGTCTAACACACAGGAATGTAGAATAAAACCCTTCCATACTATGCCTAGATGGATGGATGTAAAGCAATACAACATAACATAATTGCAAAGCAGCTGGAAACATAGTAACAAGAAAACAAATGTGAGTTTGAAATAAAGTTACCGTATATACTCGAGTATATGCCGAGATTTTCAGCCCAAATTTTTGGGCTGAAGGTGCTCCTTTCGGCTTATACTAGAGTCACGGTCGGCGGTGGGGTCGGCAGGTGAGAGGGGGAGAGGTCTGAGCCATACTTACCTACTTCCGGGGCTACTGGCGCTCCCCCTGCCTGTCCCACGGTCTTCGGGTGCTGCAGCTCTACCCCTGTTCAGCGGTCATGTGGGACCGCTCATTAAAGTTAGGAATATGGACTCCACTCCCATAGTGGGGAAAAGGAGCCAGGGACGCCGGATCAGGTAAGAATCTCATATTCACCTGTCCGCGTTCTACCCGCCGGGCGTCGCTCTGTCTATGGCACATCTATGGGGCAATAATGAATGGTGCAGAGCACTATATGGCACAGCTTTATACGGAGCATCTATGGGGCAATAATGAACGGTGCAGAGCATTCTATATGGCACAGCTTTATATGGAGCATCTATGGGGCCATGATGAACGGTGCAGAGCATTCTATATGGCACAGCTTTATATGGAGCATCTATGGGGCCATAATGAATGGTGCAGAGCATTATATATGGCACAGTTTTATATGGAGCATCTATGGGGCAATAATGAACGGTATGGAGCATTATATATGGCACAGCTTTATATGGAGCATCTATGGGGCCATAATGAACGGTATGGAGCATTATATATGGCACAGCTTTATATGGAGCATCTATGGGGCCATAATGAACGGTGCAGAGCATTATATGTGGCACAGCTTTATATGGAGCATCTATCGGGCAATAATGAATGGTATGGAGCATCTATGGGGCAATAATGAACGGTGCAGAGCATTATATATATAATTTTACTTTTATTGGTATCTATTTTTATTTTTGAAATTCACCGGTAGCTGCTGCATTTCCTACCCTATTCTTATACTCGAGTCAATAAGTTTTCCCAGTTTTTTGTGGCAAAATTATGGGGGTCGGCTTATACTCGAGTATATACGGTAATAGAGCTACATAGATAGATGTGCTTATATCCACATTTTGCATACAAATATGCCTATGCCATAGTGACAGGAATTGAAAGGGTCAACTTACCTGCAGGAGGCAGAGACTGAACAAAATTAGTTTTAGCTAGCAAGACATACTGGATACTAAAAAACTTACAGGGTTCTAAACCAGTAGACCATGTGTTTCAACTGATATTAGTTGCTTTATTTCTTTTTTTCTTTAATGAAACTTAAATAAACATGAAATTGTAACTTTTTTTTGTCTTATGGTTGCTGGATAACATTCCATTTTCCTCATTTAAACCACGAACCGGCATGGAGGCTATCCGTGAATTACTGCTCAGTAGGAAGATTATGGCTGTGGAGGCAAGGGTACCTTAAGGCCGGCCTCACACTCAGGGTATAAAAATATGGTCCATAATTTACGGCCGTAATACACAGAAAAGTCCCCAAAATAGTGGTCCGTATCTCATCCGTAGGCAGGGTGTGTCAGCGTATTTTGCGCATGGCATCCTCTGTATGTAATCCGTATGGCATCCGTACTGTAAGATTTTCTCGCAGGCTTGCAAAACCGACATACGGACATACAATGGATCCATGTTCTCAAAAAATCGTAAAAACATAAATACTGTCTATATATACAGTGGGGCAAAAAAGTATTTAGTCAGTCAGCAATAGTGCAAGTTCCAACACTTAAAAAGATGAGAGGCGTCTGTAATTTACATCATAAATAGACCTCAACTATGGGAGACAAACTGAGAAAAAAAAATCCGGAAAATCACAGTCTGTTTTTTTATCATTTTTTTTGCATATTATGGTGGAACATAAGTATTTGGTCAGAAACAAACAATCAAGATTTCTGGCTCTCACAGACCTGTAACTTCTTCTTTAAGAGTCTCCTCTTTCCTCCACTCATTACCTGTAGTAATGGCACCTGTTTAAACTTGTTATCAGTATAAAAAGACACCTGTGCACACCCTCAAACAGTCTGACTCCAAACTCCACTATGGTGAAGACCAAAGAGCTGTCAAAGGACACCAGAAACAAAATTGTAGCCCTGCACCATGCTGGGAAGTCTGATTCTGCAATATCCAACCAGCTTGGAGTGAAGAAATCAACAGTGGGAGCAATAATTAGAAAATGGAAGACATACAAGACCATTGATAATCTCCCTCGATCTGGGGCTCCACGCAAAATCCCACCCTGTGGGGTCAGAATGATCACAAGAACAGTGAGCAAAAATCCCAGAACCACGCGGGGGGGACCTAGTGAATGAACTGCAGAGAGCTGAGACCAATGTGGCCTACCATAAGTAACACACTAAGTCACCATGGACTCAGATCCTACAGTGCCAGACGTGTCCCACTGCTTAAGCCAGTACATGTCCGGGCCCGTCTGAAGTTTGCTAGAGAGCATTTGGATGATCCAGAGGAGTTTTGGGAGAATGTCCTATGGTCTGATGAAACCAAACTGGAACTGTTTGGTAGAAACACAACTTGTCGTGTTTGGAGGAAAAAGAATACTGAGTTGCATCCATCAAACACCATACCTACTGTAAAGCATGGTGGTGGAAACATCATGCTTTGGGGCTGTTTCTCTGCAAAGGGGCCAGGACGACTGATCCGGGTACATGAAAGAATGAATGGGGCCATGTATCGTGAGATTTTGAGTGCAAACCTCCTTACATCAGCAAGAGCATTGAAGATGAAACGTGGCTGGGTCTTTCAACATGACAATGATCCAAAGCACACCGCATGGGCAATGAAGGAGTGGCTTCGTAAGAAGCATTTCAAGGTCCTGGAGTGGCCTAGCCAGTCTCCAGATCTCAACCCTATAGAAAACCTTTGGAGGGAGTTGAAAGTCCGTGTTGCCAAGCGAAAAGCCAAAAACATCACTGCTCTAGAGGAGATCTGCATGTAGGAATGGGCCAACATACCAACAACAGTGTGTGGCAACCTTGTGAAGACTTACAGAAAACGTTTGACCTCTGTCATTGCCAGCAAAGGATATATTACAAAGTATTGAGATGAAATTTTGTTTCTGACCAAATACTTATTTTCCACCATAATATGCAAATAAAATGTTAAAAAAACAGACAATGTGATTTTCTGGATTTTTTTTTCTCAGTTTGTCTCCCATAGTTGAGGTCTACCTATGATGTAAATTACAGACGCCTCTCATCTTTTTAAGTGGTGGAACTTGCACTATTGCTGACTGATTAAATACTTTTTTGCCCCACTGTATATATATATATATATATATGTCAGTGAGACACATATATGTATATATATTAATATTTCATACAGCGCTAGATAGCTTAAAAGCCGGTAATTCAATTGCCGGCTTTTGCTATCTCCTTCCCAAACCCGACATGATATGAGACATGGTTTACATACAGTAAACCACCTCATATCCCCTTTTTTTTGCATATTCCACACTACTAATTTTAGTAGTGTGTATGTGCAAAATTTTGGCGCTGTAGCTATTAATTTAAAGGGTTAAATCGCAGAAAAAATTGGTGTGGGCTCCCGCGCAATTTTCTCCACCAGAATGGTAAAGCCAGTGACTGAGGGCAGATATTAATAGCCTGGAGAGGGTACATGGTTATTGGCCCCCCTGGCTAAAAACATCTGCCCCCAGCCACCCCAGAAAAGGCACATCTGGAAGATGTGCCTATTCTGGCACTTGGCCACTCTCTTCCCATTCTGTGTAGCGGTGGGATATGGGGTAATGAAGGGTTAATGTCACCTTGCTATTGTAAGGTGACATTAAGCCAGATTAATAATGGAGAGGCATCAATTATGACACCTATCGATTATTAATCCAATTGTCTGAAATGGTTAAAAAACACACACACACACACACATTATTACAAAGTATTTTAATGAAATAAAAACACAGGTTGTTGGAATATTTTATTAGACTGGTAATCCACCTGAAGACCCTCGCTCTGTAAAAAAGGTAAAATTAAATAACAACAATATCCCATACCTTCCGATGATCTGTCTCGTCCCACGCTGTAAATCCATCTGAAGGGGTTAACTAATTTTACAAGCAGGAGCGTTGCTAATGCAGCTGTGCTCGTGGCTGTAAAACCCCAGCGAATGAATGGAATGTAGGTCAATGACCTGTAGTTGCCTTCAGTCGCGGTGATGCGCCCTCTGCTGGATGTCCTCATATGAACGCGAGCGTGGGAACTTTTCAGAATATTTTCCCAGGCTCGTCCTTTTCTTGGGACGCTTAATCTTTAGCTTCTAGCAACTAAGATTTTATAATTTTAATAATTAGGTCCAATTTTTTGTGTTGTGTTTGCAAAATGAATTTTTTCAAAATAGGAAATCATGTCATTGTCATTTTTAATTGAATATTGGGACGCCCTTTTCTGAAAAATGTAAAAATTTTAATTTGGCAAGTAATGGGTTAAGTAATGGCCATAGTCACATAAGTAGCTTCCCTAAGGGAAAAAGGACGTGGACCTATGGGTTGAAGAATGGGACTCTTGCTTACTGGTTAGAGGTGCTGTTGTTGAGGACTAGGGAAGCTCCCAAAGTGCTGTGCTGGGTGGTAGTGAAGTTAGAGAGAGACGCTAATGGACAGAACTGGAACAAGCTCAGAAAAGAATGGGAATGTGTATGAAGGTGTTCTATGTTATGAGAGAAACGTGCACTAAGTTACACACCTGATATCCGCTTTACATACTTCCCACTTCATTGTTCAATAAAAAAGTTTATTTTTGAGTGGTGATCTCCCTCATTGAACTCTACAACATCTGATCCTGGCGAGCCAAAGTCAACGGCATCATGTGGTCTGCAAGGGTGTAGCGCCCCCACAGCTAAAGTCTACACACATAGCCAGGACCCCCATTTCCATATAGCATTCCGGGGCGCAAAACATGAGTATCTCGCCCACAGCTACCACTCAGCGCCACGTTACAGTGTTGCCCATGTAGTCTTCAGGCCAATATCCGGCAATCATTGTGTTTAAGACAAAAGCGTGAGTCATCCCTTAAGATGACAGACCTCCATTCCTGCCATCTTGCTCTGCACCATGATAGCCTTTGAGAGCAGTGGTGTGAGGTCAATGGAAAAACCTGTAGCTGGACATCTAGCTCATAAGCCAATGTCATGAAAACGCTTTCTGATGGTTTGTGTAGACACTGTGCCTTAGGCTTGGCATGTGATATCCAAATTAATTTGCTGAACAAAATGGATTGAAAGTGGAATCAGTGATATGGCCACTTTACCAAAATGTCCCTTAAAAATGCTACTGTGAGCAGTCTTAATGTGCTACCAAGGCCTGTAACGATTTCTCTCCCGTACTGCACATTTGGGACATCAGAAATTGCAAAGTGAACTCCCAGCAGCAGATATTGATGATTTGCGCGCCCAAGCGCATTTAAGGTGGCAGAACATTCTTCAGACAACCATTAACAACCTCATTAATAGCATACCAAGGCGTGTAAGTGTGTGGACAGTGGATATAACAAGTCTACAGAACCTTGTTAAAATCCCAGGTTTTGGTCATATAAAAAAGTCATACCAAATAAAAAATTTTCTTTTTTACACATTTAATGCCACACATAATCTGCACATTGTGAAACAAACTGAAATCAATTTCAGGGGGGAAATATAGTTGAATATGTGGTTGTCTTCAGAATTAAACATTCACATTTAAACACATGTTAAAGGGAATCTGTCAGTAGGATCAGCCTTCCTAAGCCATCTATATGGGCATAAACAGTTGAAACCAGAAGTTTACATACACGATATAAAAAGACGCATATGCATGTTTTTCTCTATATCTGACGTGAAATCAGAATAAACCTTTCCCGTTTTAGGTCAATTAGGATTACCATAATTATTTATATTTGCCAAATGCCAGAATAATGAAAGAGAGAAAAAGAGAGAGAGAATGATTTATGGCATTTTTATTACTTGCTGCAAAGTCAAAAGATTACATAAGCTAAGATTACTATGCCTTTAAACAAGGACTGCCCATATAATGATGTCATGTGTTTGGAAGCTTCTGTATTTTTGCCAACATCTGAGTTAATTGGAGACACACCTGTGGACGAGTCTGGCTCATCCTTGGGTACAATTTTCAAGATACCTGAAGGTGTCTCTTTCATGTGTACAAACAATTATACGCAAGTATAAACAAGATGGGAATGTCCAGCCATCATACAGCTCAGGAAGAATTTTGTGAAGATGATGGCGGAAGCTCGTAAGACTATGTCAATATCCACAGTGAAACGAATACTGTATCAACATGCGCTTAAAGGCCACTCTGCCAGGAAGAAGCCATTACTCAAAAAGAAAAAAGAAACATAAAAAAGCCAGATTAATGTTTGCAAATGCACACAGAAACAAAGACCTTAATTTTTGGAGACATGTCCTGTGTTTTAATTAAACTAAAATTGAATGACCATCGTTACATTGGAATGAAAAAGGGAGAAGCTTGGAAGCCTAAGAACACCATCCCAACTGTGACATACGGGGGTGGCAGCATCATGTTGTGGGGTTGTTTTGCTACAGGAAGGACTGGTGCACTTCTCAAAATAGATGTCATCATGAGAAAAGAAGATTATGTGGCAATACTGAAGCAACATCTCAAGACATCAGCCAGGAAGCTAAAGCTTGGGTGGAAATGGGTCTTCCCATTGGACAATGACCCAAAGCATTCTGCCAAAATGATAACAAAGCGGCTTAAGGATAGCAAAGTCAATGTTTTGGAGTGGCCATCATAATGCCCTGATCTCAATCCTATTGAAAATCTATGAGCAAAGCTGAAAAGGCAGGTGCGAACAAGGCGACCTACAATCCTGGATTAGTTACACCAGTTTTGTCAGGAAGAGTGGGCCCAGATTCCAACCAACTATAGTGAGAAGCTTGTGGAAGGTTTACTCTGATTTCCTGCCACATATTGAGAAAAACATGCATATGTGTCTTTTTATATAGAGTATGTAAACTTCTGGTTTCAACTGTAGGTCATAGGAAACGGAATAAAATGATGCCCTAAAATCTGTGATCTGATGTCTTTTTCCAGAGATATCCACATTTTTCTTATATGTAAATGAGCTGATCAGGACTATGGGCCGGACACTGATCTGCATGAGACTCTGCCTCCTGAGCTTATTTTAAATGAAAGGGGGAGTTACCAGTGTGACATGTAACTATCATAGAACAGTAAAACTGGACTTTTTCTCCTTACAAACACGCTAGCAGCTGAAGCTCTTACAGCTCTGCTGTATTGCAGCAATATTGCACCACTGTCTGCCTGTCAGATGGAAGCTGCAGATGTGTCATGTATAATCACACACAGCTCTGCAGGGAGATCAGAGAGTGGCCATTACACATCACACTGGTATCCACTGCACATTACACTGGTATCTCCCCCTTCATATATAATAATCTCTGGAGGCAGATTCTCATACAGATCAGTGTCAGCTCATAGATCTGAACAGTTTATTTACATATAGGAAAAAATGTGGATTTCTGTGGAATAAAACATCGGATCGCAGATATTAAGGCATCACTTTATTCAGATTCCTATGACCTATATGCCCATATAGACGGCTTAGGAGAGTTGATTCTACTAACATATTCACTTTTAGTATTAGTTAGTACATAGCTGCTATTATTTAAGGTGATTCTGATTAACCCCATGTCATTTTTAACCGTTCTAATAGGATTATACTGACATTTTCTTAGTTGCATTTTTACAGTAAAGGCCATGGTTTGTAAACAGTTTACAACACAGCAAAGAAATCTCATTTTTGAATCAGTCAGAAGAAGAGTACGAACACATTTCCAAGGCATCTATATACATAATTGTCTAAGGGGTACTTCCGTCTGTCTGTCAGTCCTTCTGTCACGGATATTAATTGGTCGTGGCCTCTGTCTATCACGGAAATCCAAGTCGCTGATTGTTCGCCACAAAACAGCCACGACCAATCAGCGACGGGCACAGTCCGGAAGAAAATGGCCGCTCTATACTCCCCGCAGTCAGTGTCCCCGGTGCTCCGCTCCCCGTAGTCAGTGTCCCCGGCGCTCCGCTCCCCACAGTCAGTGTCCCCGGTGCTCCGCTCCCCGTAGTCAGTGTCCCCGGCGCTCCGCTCCCCACAGTCAGTGTCCCCGGTGCTCCACTCCCCGTAGTCAGTGTCCCCGGCGCTCCACTCCCCGCAGTCAGTGTCCCCGGCGCTTCGCTCCCCGCAGTCAGTGTCCCCGGCGCTCCACTCCCCGCAGTCAGTGTCCCCGGCGCTCCGCTCCCCGCAGTCAGTGTCCCCGGCGCTCCACTGCTTACTCCCCGCAGTCAGTGTCCCCGGCACCCGCTCCATACTCCCCTCCAGTCACCGCTAACACAGGGTTAATGCCGGCGATAACGCATTCCGTGCGGCATCAATAGTAAAAGAAAGTAATGTTAAAAATAGTACAAAAACAAAAAACCTGCTATACTCACCCTCCATTGTCCGCTCAGCCGTTCGCGCCTGCCGCCATCTTCCTTTCCCAGCGATGCTTTGCAAAATTACCCATAAGACCTAGCGGTCTCGCGAGACCGCTAAGTCATATGGGTAATTTCGCAAAGCATCCTGGGAACGCAAGATGGCAGCAGCCGTGCCCATCTGCACAGCGCCGTTAGATCCCACAAAGCGGAGAGACGGGACGCTGAGGAGCAGCGACAAGAATGGTGAGTATGTTCAACTACACGGGGCCCTCGGATCGTTAGGCGAGTATGTTTATTTTTTATTTTTTTAACCTGTGACATACGTGGCTCGGTAATATAGTACGTCACTGGGCAATATCCTACGTGGCTCTGTGCTGTATGCGACAAAGCTGGACAATATACTACGTCGCTGTGGAATATACTACGTGGCTGGACAATATACTACGTCGCTGCGCAATATACTACGTGGCTCTGTGCTGTATACTACAAGGTTGGGCAATATACTACATCACTGGGCAATATACTACGTGGCTCTGTGCTGTATACTACGTGGCTGGCCAATATACTACGTAAATGGCCAATATACTACGTGACTGGGCAATATACTACGTGGCTCTGCGCTGTATACTACGTAACTGGGCAATATACTACATGGCTGGCCAATATACTACGTGGCTGGGCAATATACTACGTGACTGGGCAATACACTACGTGGCTCTGTGCTGTATACTACGTGGCTGGGCAATATACTACGTAAATGGGCAATATACTACGTTACTGGGCAATATACTACGTGGCTGGCCAATATACTATGTGACTGGGCAATATACTACGTGACTGGGCAATATACTACGTGACTGGGCAATATACTACGTCGCTGGGCAATATACTACGTCGCTGGACAATATACTACGTGGACATGCATATTCTAGAATACCCGATGCGTTCGAATCGGGCCACTATCTAGTTAAATATAAACACCAAGAAGTAGCTTCAATATGGCACAACAGTGACATTACCTAGAACTAGGCACCCCTCAAAAATTGATGAAGAGGGAAGAAAAAAAATTGGTCCATCAGGCTGCACAGAGGCTTATAGCAACATTAAAGGTGCTGCAGGAATTTCAGGCAAGTACTGGTTGTGCACTGCATGTAACAACAATCTGAATGAGGCCTAACAGATATCTGAAAACTTATGAAATAAGCATAAAGAAGAATTGCAAAAGACTAAAGTGATTATAGCATCCATATTTGGACTTTATGACCTAACATTCAAATACCAAAATTAAAGGTGGAAATATTTTTCTGATTTCAGTAGGCATTGTATATGTAATATTAATAAGATATACACTGTGTTCCAAATTATTATGCAAATTGCATTTAAGTGTCATAAAGATTTGTGTTGTTTTTCAAATAAACTCGTGGATGGTATTGTGTCTCAGGGCTCAATGGATCACTGAAATCAATCTTAAACACATGTGATAATTAGTTTTCCAGGTGATTCTAATTAAAGGGACACTGTCACCTGAATTTGGAGGGAACAATCTTCAGCCATGGAGGCCGGGTTTTTGGGTGTTTGATTCACCCTTTCCTTACCCGCTGGCTGCATGCTGGCTGCAAAATTGGATTGAAGTTTATTCTCTGTCCTCCGTAGTACATGCCTGCACAAGGCAATCTTGCCTTGCGCAGGCGTGTACTATGGAGGACAGAGAATGATCTTCAATCCAATATTGCAGCCAGCATGCAGCCAGCGGGTAAGGAAAGGGTGAATCAAACATCCAAAAACCCCGCCTCCATGGCTGAAGATTGTTCCCTCCAAATTCAGGTGACAGAGTCCCTTTAAAGGAAAACTACCGTATTTTCCGGTGTATAAGACGACTTTTTGACCCCTAAAAATTGTCCCAAAAGTCGGGGGTCGTCTTATACGCCGGGTACGGTGTGTACAGGGAGCGATCCTGGATGTCGGCGTGTGGTTCCCAGGGTCTGGAGGAGAGGAGACTCTCTTTCAGGCCCTGGGATCCATATTCATGTAAAAAATAAAGAATAAAAATAAAAAACATGGATATACTCACCCTCGGACGGCCCCTGGCTCACAGCGCTGCTAGCGTCTCCCTCCGTTCCTGAGAATGCAGAGAGTGAAGGACCTTCGATGACGTCGCGGTCACATGAGCGGTCAGGTGACTCATGATGTGGCCACCATCTTCCCCTGACCTCAACCCTATAGAGAACTTTTGGGGTATCATCAAGCAAAAGATCTATGAGGGTGGGAGGCAGTTCACATCAACACAGCGGCTCTGGGAGGCTATTCTGACTTCATACAAAGAAATACAAGAAGAAACTCTCCAAAAGTTCAGTGGATGCAAGAATTGTGAATGTGATATCAAAGAAGGGGTCCTATGTTAACATGTAACTTGGCCCGTTAGGATGTTTTGGAGTTACATAGCTTTTTTGTTCAGTGAATGTGACCTCCTAATGCTGCAAATTCCACAAATGAGCATTTTCATTTCTTTAAAACATATCAAATGTCTAGAAATTCTACTGTGCCTAATAATTTGGAACAGTGCATTTTGAGTTTTTATTCATTTTGGACATTATACTTTTATCATTGGGAGGTTTCTTCAATAAAATTTGATGTATACTCTAACGGGTGATGACTTTTATTAGACTCACTGTCATTTGCACCGACCATTTAGGAAAATCTGAGAGAAATATCATTTACATAATAATTTGGAACATGGTGTATATACATTGATTGATAGACAGGATATGCTGTGTTAATGATGAATGATGGATCAGTGATGTGTGACATTATAATTGACAATGTATTAAGCAAATTAGCTGTGATGAAGCAAGATGGATTACAATAAGAATCAAGTAAGGAGTCCAATTTAATGGGATTTCCAGGGAATAAAATATATAACTAGAGAAATTACATTTATAATAAATTCCTAAATACCTCTAGTTACCAAATCACAATCATTTTGTCTATGGAAGTAATCTGTATAAAATTAAAATGTCTGCTGTCTTTCACTTATAGAAACCTGCCTTAGAATCCTTGTGTCTGGGAGCATGTGCTGTGACCTGGATGGATGTAACTTAGGGTTGAGCGAAACGGGTCGTTCATTTTCAAAAGTCGCCGACTTTTGGCAAAGTCGGGTTTCATGAAACCCGATCCGACCCCTGTGCGGGGTCGGCCATGCGGTACGCGACTTTCGCGCCAAAGTCGCGTTTCAATGACGCGAAAAGCGCCATTTCTCAGCCAATGAAGGTAAACGCAGAGTGTGGGCAGCGTGATGACATAGGTCCTGGTCCCCACCATCTTAGAGAAGGGCATTGCAGTGATTGGCTTGCTGTCCGCGGCGTCACAGGGGCTATAAAGGGGCGTTCCCGCCGACCGCCATGTTACTGCTGCTGATCTGAGCTTAGGGAGAGGTTGCTGCCGCTTCGTCAGAAGCAGGGATAGCGTTAGGCAGGGTCCATTAACCACCAAACCGCTTGTGCTGTAGCGATTTCCACTGCCCAACACCACCTTCGGTGTGCAGGGACAGTGGAAGCTACATTTTTTTTTTTTTTCCCCTCAGCGCTGTAGCTCATTGGGCTGCCCTAGAAGGCTCCCTGATAGCTGCATTGCTGTGTGTACGCCGCTGTGCAAACCAACTGCTTTTTTCAAAGCACAAATCCTCTTGTTCCTTCCTTTCTGCACAGCTATCTTTTTGGTTTGTACACACTTTTTATTTAATTTGTGCATCAGTCCACTCCTTATTGCTGCCTGCCATACCTGGCTGAGATTACTGCAGGGAGATAGTAATTGAAGGACACTCCCTGTTTTTTTTTTTTTTTTTTTTGTGGGAGATTAAGATTGACATTTCTGCTAGAGTGCCATCCCTGTGTGTGCCATCTCTCACTCAGTGGGCCATAGAAAGCCTATTTATTTTTTTGCTTGATTTTGGTTCTAAAATCTACCTGAAAAAATCACTACATCAATCAGTGGGAGAAAAATATTGGCCTCAGGGCTTGTGTGCCACTCCTGACTCCTGTGTGCATCATCACTCACTCAGTGGGCCATAGAAAGCCCCTTTTTTTTTTTTTTGCTTTATTTGGGTTCTAAATTCTACCTGAAAAAATCAATAAATCAATCAGTGGGAGATTAATATTGGCCTTTGGGCTTGTGTGCCAGTCCTAAGCGTGCCATCTCTCTCTCTCAGATAGTGGGCCATAGAAAGCCTATTTATTTATTTATTTATTTTTTTATTGGGTTTATACATTTTCCCTGGAAAAAAAAAAAAAAAAGTGGGAGATTAATATTGGCCTCTGGGCTTGTGTGCCAGTCCTGAGCGTGCCATCTCTCTCACAAATAGTGGGCCATAGAAAGCCTATTTATTTATTTTTTTTTGGTTTTATAAATTCTCCCTTAAAAAAAAAAGGGAGATTAATATTGGCCTTTGGGCTTGTGTGCCAGTCCTAAGCGTGCCATCTCTCTCTGTCTCTCAGATAGTGGGCCATAGAAAGCCTATTTATTATTTTTTTTATTGGGTTTATAAATTTTCCCTGGAACAAAAAAAAAAAAGTGGGAGATAAATATTGGCCTCTGGGCTTGTGTGCCACTCCTGACTCCTGTGTGCGTCATCTCTCACTCAGTGGGCCATAGAAAGCCTTTTTTTGTTTTATTTGTTTTCTAAATTCTCCCTGAAAAAATCATTTTATTTTCTTTGGTTTCTAAATTCTTCCTGAAAAAATCATTTTATTCTTTTTTTTTTTTTTCCTAAAGTCTCCCTGAAAAAAAAAAAAAAAAAAAAACAAATCAGTGGGAGATTAATATTGCCCTTTCTGCTTGTGTGCCAGTCTTGACTCCTGGGTGTGCCATCTCTCTCTCTCTCTCCAATTGTGGGCCATAGAAAGCCTATTATTTTTTTAGCTTGATTTGGGTTCCAAAATCTACCTGAAAAAATCACTACATCAATCAGTGGGAGATAAATATTGGCCTCTGGGCTTGTGTGCCACTCCTGACTCCTGTGTGCGTCATCTCTCACTCAGTGGGCCATAGAAAGCCTTTTTTTGTTTTATTTGTTTTCTAAATTCTCCCTGAAAAAATCATTTTATTTTTATTTGGTTTCTAAATTCTTCCTGAAAAAATCATTTTATTCTATTTTTTTTTTCCTAAAGTCTCCCTGAAAAAAAAAAAAAAAAAAAACAAATCAGTGGGAGATTAATATTGCCCTTTCTGCTTGTGTGCCAGTCTTGACTCCTGGGTGTGCCATCTCTCTCTCTCTCTCCAATTGTGGGCCATAGAAAGCCTATTATTTTTTTTAGCTTGATTTGGGTTCCAAAATCTACCTGAAAAAATCACTACATCAATCAGTGGGAGATAAATATTGGCCTCTGGGCTTGTGTGCCACTCCTGACTCCTGTGTGCGTCATCTCTCACTCAGTGGGCCATAGAAAGCCTTTTTTTGTTTTATTTGTTTTCTAAATTCTCCCTGAAAAAATCATTTTATTTTCTTTGGTTTCTAAATTCTTCCTGAAAAAATCATTTTATTCTATTTTTTTTTTTTCCTAAAGTCTCCCTGAAAAAAAAAAAAAAAATCAGTGGGAGATTAATATTGCCCTTTCTGCTTGTGTGCCAGTCTTGACTCCTGGGTGTGCCATCTCTCTCTCTCTCTCCAATTGTGGGCCATAGAAAGCCTATTATTTTTTTTAGCTTGATTTGGGTTCCAAAATCTACCTGAAAAAATCACTACATCAATCAGTGGGAGATAAATATTGGCCTCTGGGCTTGTGTGCCACTCCTGACTCCTGTGTGCGTCATCTCTCACTCAGTGGGCCATAGAAAGCCTTTTTTTGTTTTATTTGTTTTCTAAATTCTCCCTGAAAAAATCATTTTATTTTATTTGGTTTCTAAATTCTTCCTGAAAAAATCATTTTATTCTATTATTTTTTTTTCCTAAAGTCTCCCTTAAAAAAAAAAAAAAAATCAAATCAGTGGGAGATTAATATTTACATTTGTGCTTCAGTGACAGTCCTGCGTGTGTGGCATCTCTCTCATTTGTTGCCACCAACAACAGAGTGTGTAACATTGTGCCTGATTTTCGTTGTGGTCTCACTCACCTGTAAAGGGGTAGCTAAATCATACTGAAGTTATAGCTCACCGTGTAATTTGTGTGACAGCAACAAATACCGTTAGTTTGTTTACGTTTTTAAAACAATGAGGAAGTATGGTGGAAGAGGTCGTGGCCGGGGGCGTTCATTGTCAGCTGGTAATGAGGGTAGTGGTAGTGGTGGAGCATCAGCTGGTCGTGGGAAAAAAAATATTGCACCTAAGTCTGGAGCTGTGGAGCCAGGTTCGTCGTCTGGCTACACAAGGCCTCGAACGCTCCCTTTTCTGGGAGTAGGAAAACCGCTTTTAAAGCCGGAGCAGCAAGAGCAAGTTTTGGCTTATCTTGCTGACTCAGCCTCTAGCTCTTTTGCCTCCTCTCGTGAAACTGGTAAATGTCAAAGCAGCGCGTCGTTAGTGGATGTTCACGGTCAGGGACAAGTCGCTTCCTTGTCCTCTTCAGCAAAAACAACAACAGAGAAGAATGCAGCAGGCGACACAACGGGTTACTCCATGGAGCTCTTTACACATACCGTCCCTGGCTTAGAAAGTGAAGCAGTTAACAGTCCATGCCCATTACAAGTTGAATCTGACATGGAGTGCACTGATGCACAGCCACAGCCAGACTACTATGCTGGTCCTTTGACTCAGACCACAACATTGCCCTCGCAGGGTGCTGATCAAGAATCAGACCCTGATGAGACTATGTTGCCCCATCACGAACGCTATACCACCGACCGACACGGTGACACAGACGAAGTTGCACACGAGCTACAAGAAGAGGTAATAGATGACCCAGTTCTTGACCCCGATTGGCAGCCATTGGGGGAACAGGGTGCAGGCGGCAGCAGTTCTGAAGCGGAGGAGGAGGGGCCGCAGCAGGCATCAACATCGCAACAGGTTCCATCTGCCGGGCCCGTATCTTGCCCAAAACGCGTGGCAAAGCCAAAACCTGTTGGAGGACAGCGTGGCCATCCGGTTAAAGCTCAGTCTGCAATGCCTGAAAAGGTATCCGATGCTAGAAAGAGTGCAGTCTGGCATTTTTTTAAACAACATCCAATTGATCAGTGCAAAGTCATCTGTCAAAAATGTTCAACTACCTTAAGCAGAGGACAGAATCTGAAAAGTCTCAATACAAGTTGCATGCATAGACATTTAACCACCATGCATTTGCAAGCCTGGACTAACTACCAAACGTCCCTTAAGGTTGTAGCACCCTCGGCCAATGAAGCTAGTCAGCAACGCAACATCCCTTCCGGCAGTGTAGGGCCACCATTTTCCGCACCACCTGCAGTATCTGTGCAGGTTTCTTTGCCAGGCCAAAGCAGTCAGGGTCAGGGAATCACCAGTTTCGTAGTAGGAAACACTGCATCTAGGGCACCGGTGGCAACAATACCATCTCCCACCGTCTCTCAGTCTGCCATGTCCACCGGCACCCCCGCTAGTTCCACGATCTCCAGCTCTCCAGTCCAGCTCACCCTACATGAGACTATGGTTAGAAAAAGGAAGTACTTAGCCTCGCATCCGCGTACACAGGGTTTGAACGCACACATAGCTAGACTAATCTCGTTAGAGATGATGCCCTACCGGTTAGTTGAAAGCGAAGCTTTCAAAGCCCTGATGGACTACGCTGTACCACGCTACAAGCTACCCAGTCGACACTTTTTTTCCAGAAAAGCCATCCCAGCCCTCCACCAGCATGTTAAAGAGCGCATCGTCCATGCACTCAGGCAATCTGTGAGCACAAAGGTGCACCTGACAACAGATGCATGGACCAGTAGGCATGGCCAGGGACGTTACGTGTCCATCACGGCACACTGGGTAAATGGGGTGGATGCAGGGTCCACAGGGGACAGCAAGTTTGGGACAGTTCTGCCTAGCCCACGGTCTAGGAAACAAATGGCTGTAGCCGTTCGCACCCCCTCCTCCTCTTCTTCGTCCTCCTGCAGAAGCGAGAGCTCGTCCACAGACCGCAGTCGCACAACCACTCCATCCGCAGCTGCCACTGTTGCACACCAGGTCTCCCATTATGGGGCAGCTACTGGCAAACGTCAGCTGGTGTTTGGGTGACAACAGACACACCGCGGAAGTTCTGTCCGAGTTCTTGCAGAAAGAAACGCAGTCGTGGCTGGGCACTGTAGATCTTGAGGCAGGCAAGGTAGTGAGTGATAACGGAAGGAATTTCATGGCTGCCATCTCCCTTTCCCAACTGAAACACATTCCTTGCCTGGCTCACACCTTAAACCTGGTGGTGCAGTGCTTCCTGAAAAGTTATCCGGGGTTATCCGACCTGCTCCTCAAAGTGCGTGGACTTTGCTCACATATCCGCCGTTCGCCCGTACACTCCAGCCGTATGCAGACCTATCAGCGTTCTTTGAACCTTCCGCAGCATCGCCTAATCATAGACGTTGCAACAAGGTGGAACTCAACACTGCACATGCTTCAGAGACTGTGTGAACAGAGGCGGGCTGTTATGTTTTTGTGGGAGGATACACATACACGGGCAGGCAGTAGGATGGCAGACATGGAGTTGTCAGGTGTGCAGTGGTCGAAGATTCAAGACATGTGTCAAGTCCTTCAGTGTTTTGAGGAATGCACACGGCTGGTTAGTGCAGACAACGCCATAATAAGCATGAGCATCCCCCTAATGCGTCTGCTGATGCAAAGTTTGACGCACATAAAGGATCAGGCGTCTGCAGCTGAGGAAGAGGAAAGCCTTGATGACAGTCAGCCATTGTCTGGCCAGGGCAGTGTACAGGACGAGGTAGCGGGCGAAGAGGAGGAGGAGGACGAGGAGGATGATGGGGATGATTATATTTTTAATGAGGAAGCTTTTCCGGGGCCACTGGAAATTGGTGGCGCGGCAAGGCCGGGTTCTGGTTTTTTGAGGGACACAAGTGACGTGGATTTGCCTGAAACTGCCCCTCAACCAAGCACAACCGCAGATTTGAGAACTGGAACTTTGGCCCACATGGCGGATTATGCCTTACGTATCCTCAAAAGGGACACACGCATAACTAAAATGATGAATGATGACGATTACTGGTTGGCCTGCCTCCTTGATCCTCGCTATAAAGGCAAATTGCAAAATATAATGCCACATGAGAACTTGGAACTAATATTAGCAACCAAACAATCAACTCTTGTTGACCGTTTGCTTCTGGCATTCCCTGCACATAGCGCCCGTGATCGTTCTCACACGAGCTGCAGGGGCCAGCAGACCAGAGGAGTTAGAGGGGCAGAAATCAGAAGTGGCGTTGGCCAGAGGGGTTTTCTGACCAGGTTGTGGAGTGATTTTGCTATGACCGCAGACAGGACAGGTACTGCAGCATCAATTCAAAGTGACAGGAGACAACATTTGTCCAGTATGGTTACAAACTATTTTTCATCCCTTATCGATGTTCTCCCTCAACCGTCATTCCCATTTGATTACTGGGCATCAAAATTAGACACCTGGCCAGAATTGGCAGAATATGCATTGCAGGAGCTTGCTTGCCCGGCAGCTAGTGTCCTATCAGAAAGAGTATTCAGTGCTGCAGGTTCAATACTAACAGAAAAAAGGACTCGTCTGGCTACCCAAAATGTAGATGATCTAACCTTCATTAAAATGAACCACAACTGAATTTCGAAATCTTTTGCCCCACCTTGCCCGGCTGACACCTAGCTTTCCTATGAAAAGGTCTTGCCTGTGGACTATTCTGAATGCCTTTTCCAATCTCGTAATTTTCTGCACCTGATTGTCCAGCATACGACATGTTTACACCTCACTAAATGGCCAAACTTCCCACACGGGGCCGTGGTATCGACACTTGGCGACAGCACCCGTGAGAGTGCAGTTTGTCTGAAGAGGTGGGTGAGCCCGCTTTTGGTCGACGGCACTGCCACTGGGTCCCTCCTAGTACAATAAAGTGTCTCTGGCGGTGGTGGTGCGCACCCAACGTCAGACACACCGTTGTAATATGAGGGGCCCTGGGCCTGTACCGCCGGCCACAAGACAGTTTCCCCCCACCCCAGCTCAAACAGTGCTCTACCACTTGCAAAATTATCTCACAGCTCCACCAATGTTTAGTCTATGCGCTGACATCCTTCAATGCCTGCCACTGACAATACCATTGTATTGACATTTTTGTTATGTTAGGCCTTCGATGCCTGTCTGTGGTCACTCCTTCCACTAGGCCTCCACTGACCACACCACTGCTGCCCGTGTACCCCTGTAACCAATTTAAAATTGCCTACAGCCATGTGTTATTATTTTAGGCCTTCGATGCCTGTCTGCGGTGACTCCTTCCACTAGGCCTCCACTGACCACACCACTGCTGCCCGTGTACCCCTGTAACCAATTTAAAATTGCCTACAGCCATGTGTTATTATTTTAGGCCTTCGATGCCTGTCTGCGGTGACTCCTTCCACTAGGCCTCCACTGATCACACCACTGCTGCCCGTGTACCCCTGGAACCAATTTAAAATTGCCTACAGCCATGTGTTATTATTTTAGGCCTTCGATGCCTGTCTGCGGTCACTCCTTCCACTAGGCCTCCACTGACCACACCACTGCTGCCCATGTACCCCTGGAACCAATTTAAAATTGCCTACAGCCATGTGTTATTATTTTAAGCCTTCGATGCCTGTCTGCGGTCACTCCTTCCACTAGGCCTCCACTGACCACACCACTGCTGCCCGTGTACCCCTGGAACCAATTTAAAATTGCCTACAGCCATGTGTTATTATTTTAGGCCTTCGATGCCTGTCTGCGGTCACTCCTTCCACTAGGCCTCCACTGACCACACCACTGCTGCCCGTGTACCCCTGGAACCAATTTAAAATTGCCTACAGCCATGTGTTATTATTTTAGGCCTTCGATGCCTGTCTGCGGTCACTCCTTCCACTAGGCCTCCACTGACCACACCACTGCTGCCCGTGTACCCCTGGAACCAATTTAAAATTGCCTACAGCCATGTGTTATTATTTTAGGCCTTCGATGCCTGTCTGCGGTCACTCCTTCCACTAGGCCTCCACTGACCACACCACTGCTGCCCGTGTACCCCTGGAACCAACATCAGAAAATATAAAAATAAGTATTTTGCTTATAAAAAAGAAAATACTGGAGAGATATCAAATGCAGACATTTTAACATTAAAAACAAACACATACAACAAAAATCTGGTACAGTACTAAAAATGGCCACCAGCTACAATAACTTTCTCCTGCAAGTAGTTAACTGAAAGGTTTTTTCAATTTTAAACACAGATATGGCATCCACCGAGTGTTGTCCTGTCGCGTCTTCTTTATATTATTGCCAAGAAGATGCAAAACAATGAAAATAATAAAATCATTATTTACCAAAAAAATAGAGTAAGTCAAAACCACATTGCAAATAAACATTCATTACAAATAAAGAAGCAGGGCGCGTCCGAGGGTGAGTATATACCTAATAAGAATATAATCACCCTCGGACGCGCCCTGCTTCTTTCCGACAGCCTTCCTTCCTAAGAATCAGCCCTTCCGTGGTGTAGAGAGAGGGTTTGTTACACTCCAAGGTGTTCCCCAGGTTGCCTTTCCTGAGCTTCGATCTTCCGGCTCTCGTTTAGTAGTTGTTGGAAACTACGCTGCATTGGGCCTACAAATTGGGTATGGGGTGTAGAGAGATGGTGTGTTCCACTCCAAGGTGTTCCCCAGGTTGCCTTTCCTGAGCTTCGATCTTCCGGCTCTCGTTTAGTAGTTGTTGGAAACTACGCTGCATTAGGCCTACAAATTGGGTATGGGGTGTAGAGAGATGGTGTGTTCCACTGTAGAGAGATGGTGTGTTCCACTCCAAGGTGTTCCCCAGGTTTCCTCGCCAATGCTTCGATCATCATGCTCTCGTTTAGTAGTTGTTGGAAACTACGCTGCATTAGGCCTACAAATTGGGTATGGGGTGTAGAGAGATGGTGTGTTCCACTCCAAGGTGTTCCCCAGGTTTCCTCTCCATTGCTTCGATCTTCATGCTCTCGTTTAGTAGTTGTTGGAAACTACGCTGCATTAGGCCTACAAATTGGGTATGGGGTGTAGAGAGATGGTGTGTTACACTCCAAGGTGTTCCCCAGGTTTCCTCTCCATTGCTTCGATCTTCCGGCTCTCGTTTAGTAGTTGTTGGAAACTACGCTGCATTAGGCCTACAAATTGGGTATGGGGTGTAGAGAGATGGTGTGTTACACTCCAAGGTGTTCCCCAGGTTTCCTCTCCATTGCTTCGATCTTCCGGCTCTCGTTTAGTAGTTGTTGGAAACTACGCTGCATTAGGCCTACAAATTGGGTATGGGGTGTAGAGAGATGGTGTGTTACACTCCAAGGTGTTCCCCAGGTTTCCTCTCCATTGCTTCGATCTTCCGGCTCTCGTTTAGTAGTTGTTGGAAACTACGCTGCATTAGGCCTACAAATTGGGTATGGGGTGTAGAGAGATGGTGTGTTACACTCCAAGGTGTTCCCCAGGTTTCCTCTCCATTGCTTCGATCTTCCGGCTCTCGTTTAGTAGTTGTTGGAAACTACGCTGCATTAGGCCTACAAAATGGGTATGGGGTGTAGAGAGATGTTGTGTTCCACTCCAAGGTGTTCCCCAGGTTGCCTTTCCTGAGCTTCGATCTTCCGGCTCTCGTTTAGTAGTTGTTGGAAACTACGCTGCATTAGGCCTACAAATTGGGTATGGGGTGTAGAGAGATGGTGTGTTCCACTGTAGAGAGATGGTGTGTTCCACTCCAAGGTGTTCCCCAGGTTTCCTCGCCAATGCTTCGATCATCATGCTCTCGTTTAGTAGTTGTTGGAAACTACGCTGCATTAGGCCTACAAATTGGGTATGGGGTGTAGAGAGATGGTGTGTTCCACTCCAAGGTGTTCCCCAGGTTTCCTCTCCATTGCTTCGATCTTCATGCTCTCGTTTAGTAGTTGTTGGAAACTACGCTGCATTAGGCCTACAAATTGGGTATGGGGTGTAGAGAGATGGTGTGTTACACTCCAAGGTGTTCCCCAGGTTTCCTCTCCATTGCTTCGATCTTCCGGCTCTCGTTTAGTAGTTGTTGGAAACTACGCTGCATTAGGCCTACAAATTGGGTATGGGGTGTAGAGAGATGGTGTGTTCCACTCCAAGGTGTTCCCCAGGTTTCCTCTCCATTGCTTCGATCATCATGCTCTCGTTTAGTAGTTGTTGGAAACTACGCTGCATTAGACCTACAAATTGGGTATGGGGTGTAGAGAGATGGTGTGTTCCACTCCAAGGTGTTCTCCAGGTTGCCTTTCCTGAACTTCTATCTTCAGGCTCTCATTAAATTGTGGTTAAACGGAACAACTGCATTTGGCGTACTAGTTGGTTTGGGGCCTACTATCGGTGTCTGCCACTCCTTGCTGTTCTCCTGGTTTCCTGTCCTGAAATTCCGTTTTCAGGCGCTCGTTAAGTAGTTGTTAATGTTAGACTGCATTTGGCCTACTAGTTGGGTTGGGGCCTACTATCGGTGTCTGCCACTCCTTGCTGTTCTCCTCCACTGAACAAAGCTGTGCCGCCTGTTTACTACTGTTGCCAATTTTGAACTGCATTTCGACTACTTACTGATTTGGGCCTACTCTCTGTGTCAGCCTCTCATTCCAGTTGTCCTCCACTGCAATGCCCCCTGATTAGTCCTGTGTTACCAATTTTGAACTGCATTTAGCCCACTTTATTCTTTGGGCCTATATCTGTGTTTCCTCCTCATCCTGCCCATTGCCCAGCCAGTGATAGATGAGTCTGCTGGTACATTGACCCATAACGTAACATTTCCCGTGCACGCTACACTGCAAGATTGTGACCCTGCTGAAAGTCAGGTCCCCCTTCCCGCATACCATACCACCTTACACGGGGACAAACAGGAAGGTGCAGATGAAAGTGCAGGTTCCTTCATCAGGTGGGGGGAGGAATACTAGTTGGCGACGTCACTGGCACAGGGCCTCTCATGGTACGCAAAAGTGTTGCTGCCGGTGGGAGGCGCCCCCGCCGTGCAAACACACCGCTGTACTTTGAGGGGCCCTGTGCCAGTGCCAATGCCAACGAGTGGGCCCCCCCTGCTTGCTCAGGTTCACAGCACTTGCAAAGTTGAAATACTTACCTCTCCCTGCTCCACTGCCGTGACGTGGTCCAGATTTCCTGGGCCCACTAATTACTTGAACCAGCCCTACCCACCACAACTTTAGCCAAATGACCCCCAATTTCAAATGCCTTCCAATTATTATAAGGTAAATTACGCTTGACAAGCTTCATTAAGAAGAATGGATGGTTTTGACATTAAAATGGGCACTCTAGGTGTTTTCCTGGCCCCCACTCACTGCCGACTATGCTGCCCCATTGACTTGCATTGGGTTTCGTGTTTCGGTCGATCCCGACTTTACGTCATAATCGGCCGATTTCACTCGACCCGACTTTTGAGATAGTCGGGTTTCGCGAAACCCGGCTCGACTCTAAAAAGGTCAAGGTCGCTCAACTCTAATGTAACTTATACCATGCACTGTTAATCAGAAATATTTGGGGACTGTTTATTTCAATAAACTATTTTTTGTGTGTGAGTTTAATTTTGTTATTACTAGATTAGTAATGGGGATGTCTGATAGACACCTCTCCATTACTAGCACCAGGGCTTGATGTCAGCTTTGTTTTTGAACACTTCACAGCTGACATCAACCCCAAGCACCACTACCCCAATTGCCAATGCACCAAGGCATTGAGAAGAGCCATGGTGAAGCTCCAGATTTGGAGCATCTCATGTTATACTCCACTCCACTGATGGGGTGGCTGTGGGCCGGTATTTTTAGGCTGGGACAGGTCCAATAACCAGGGACCTTCCCAGCCTGATAACATCAGCTCTCAGCTGTCTGCTTTACCTTTGCTGGTCACCAAATGGGGTGGGATTTTTTTTTCATTTAATTTTTTATTAGATAAATAGCTGTACAATAAGATACAAATGCAAGGTACAAATGATGTATCTGACAGATATCTATCTTTTTTATTTGAACATCTTTAACACATAAAAATCAGTCATTTCTTGAATGCATTTTATTCTGGTATGTGTCACATGGAAGGCATATGGATGGCACATGGATTGCACACACGTATGGCACATGGATGGTATACATGTACACACAGATGGCCAACAGAAAACCACACGAATAGCAACACCAGAACGTATCACACATACGTTTTTTTTTAAGCCGACGGTTGAAGGGTGTCTAAGATGCATAGTTCATGTCTGTTAAGATTGGTTACCCTGCATCTTCTGCTGCTCTCACATATTCTCAATGACCACAGGAATTGACCAGACAATACAAGTTATTTCAATCCTAGAAGAACACCCAGCAAAACTTGGTTGTTTATTTATACAGCTCTGGCAAAAATTAAGAGACCACCACATCAAAACCCTGTCATGGGCAGCCCAATCTCCAGACCTGAACCCCATTGAAAACCTCTGGAATGTAATCAAGAGGATGATGGATAGTCACAAGCCTTCAAACAAAGAACTACTTAAATTTTTTCACCAGAAGCAGTGTGAGAGATTGGTGGAAACAGTGGCGTATCTAGGGGGTGGGGGGGGCAGCCGGGGCATGTGCCCTGGGTGCAGCCGGCAGGAGGGCGCAGTCAGGCCGCCTAATTCGGTGGTCTGCAATGTCTCCCCCGGCGGCTGCATTCTGCCACCCCCCGGATTGAGAGTCGGCTGTTCTCTGAGCCGACTTTCAAGCTGCCAGCTGGCACAGAGAAGCTGCAGCGCGCCGGCTCCCAACATGTGCGGACATACCGGAGGAGATGGAGGGGGGCCCCTGTAGGGTGGTTGCGACGTGCAGGGAGAAATCCCTGCAGCTCCGCTGCCTACAAGAGAAAATAGCAGCGGAGCTGCAGCGATCTGTCTTCCTGCCCGCGTTTCCTCTCACACAGGCGGCGTCGCTGGATGACGTCATCATTCAGCGTCCGGCTGTGTCAGAGGAAGGCGATGAGATGCTGCGGCAGAGCGTGAGGAGAGGTGAGAGGTTGTGTGTGTGTGTGTGTGTATATATAGAGGTGCTGTATGTGTGTTGTATGTGCGTGCATGTGTAACGATGCGGGTGAATGTGCAGAGAGAGAGGTAAATGGTTTTGTGTGTGTGTGTATGGGGAGGAGAGGCAAGGGCAATGATGGGGCTGACGGGGAGAGGGCAATAATTGGGATGGAGGGGGAGGAGGAAATAATGGATATGGTGGAATGGGCAATGATGGAGGTGGCAATGATGGAGATGGAATAGGCAATGATGGGGGTGGGGGGAGAAAATGATGGAGGTGGTGGAATGGGCAATGATGGAGGTGAAAATTGGAATGGGCAATGATGGTGGTGGGGGGAGAATGCAATGATGGTGGAGAGGAGGAAAAATGGAGGTGGTGGAAAGGGCAAAAATGAGGGGGGAAGAAATAATGGAAGTGGTGGAATGGACAAGAATGGTGGTGGTGGTGGAAAGCACACTGATGATATTGCAGGGGGAGAAAATGATGGAGGTGGTGGAATGGGCAAGTATGGTGATGGCAGTGGAAAGGACAATGATGATGGTGGTGGAAAGGGCAATGATGGGGATGGTGGGGAAGAGAATATGATAGATGTGGTGGAAAAGGTAAAGGAGGAAATGATGGAGGTGGAATGGGCAATGATAAGAGTGCTGGGGTGGGGTGGTGGGGTAGAAAGCAATGATAGTGGTGGTGAAGAATGCAAAGATGGAGGTGGTGAAGAGAGCAATGATGGGGTGGGGTAGAGGAAAATAATAGGCACATATGAGGAAATGAGGAAACAGTACAGGAAAATGGGGGCGTGTACTGTATGAGGAAACAGTACTGGGGAATAGGGGGCCTGTATGAGGAAACAGTATGGGGGATGGGTGCAGACGGTATGGGGAGCGACGGGGGAATGTATGCGGACACAGTATGAGTAGCGATGTGAAAAATGTATGTGGACAGAGTACGGGGAGTGAGGGTGATGGGATGTGTGCAGACACAGTATGGAGAGTCAGGTGAGCAGGCAGTGTAGAAAGTGAGGGGGTAAATATATGAGGAGACAATATGGTGAACAGGTGGATATGAGAGGAGACAGTATGAGGAGGGAGGGGAATAGTGTGAGGAGACAGTATGGGGGGATTAAAGTGATTGGGCACAGATTAGAAACTGAGTAGTGGGGGAGTAGCATGGAGGGACAGTGTAAGGGCACAGCCAGAAGGGGACAGTATACCAAGGAGGGGGAGTGTGATGAGAGTACAGTATAAATACTGGGCCCTATAGGGGGGACACAGTGTAAGAGGACAGTGTGAAGAGGGGGTCGGTATGGAAAGGAGAGGTCAGTGTGAAGAGCATGTACCATAAGAGGAACAATGTGGGGGTCATATTTTGTGCAGACAATATAGTGAGTGGCAATTTTGTATTCAGGAGCATTATAATGACACATATCTTTAAGGGCATTTTTTATAGTTGGATAGCATCTTTCTGATCATATTGTTTTTTTACTTGGTTTAGCAGCTGCAAGACCATTTTTCTGCTGAGTGGACCTTGATGTCTTTGTCATGGGGCTTTTAGTTGTAATGTATGCAAGAGCAGCACCTATCTACTATATAATTGTCTAAGGGTCACTTCCGTCTGTCTGTCTGTCTGTCTTTCTGTCTGTCTGTCACAGATATTCATTGGTCGCGGCCTCTGTCTGTCATGGAAATCCAAGTCGCTGATTGGTCGCGGCAAAACAGCCACGACCAATCAGCGAACGGCACAGTCCGGCGGAAAAATGGCCACTCCTTCCTCCCTGCAGTCAGTGCCCGCTCCATACTCCCCTCCAGTCAGCCCTCACACAGGGTTAATGCCAGCGTTAATGGAACGCGGTCTAACGCACTCCATTAACGCAGCTATTAACCCTGTGTGACCAACTTTTTACTATTGATGATGCGTATGCAGCATCAATAGTAAAAATATCTAATGTTACAAATAATAATAATAACAAACAAAAGTTATTCTCACCCTCCGCCGTCGCAACCTCTCCTTGGCAGTGCAAACGGCAGGTTCCGGTGGCAAGGATGCTATGCGAGAAGGACCTTCCATGACGTCACGGTCATGTGACCACGATGTCATCACAGGTCCTGCGCTCATACCAACCCTGGGACCGGAAGCTGCCGCGTGCACCGCACCCAAGCGCCAGGACTACAAGGGGCCCTCGGATGGTGAGTTTATGTTTATTTTTTATTTTTAGTCTTTTTTAACCTGTTACATACGTGGTTGGGCAATATACTACGTGGCTGGGCAATATACTACGTGGCTGGGCAATATACTACGTGGCTGTGCTGTATACTACGTGGTTCTGTGCTGTATACTACGTTGCTGTGCAATATACTACGTGGCTGGGCAATATACTATGTGACTGGGCAATGTACTACGTGTCTGGGCAATATACTACGTGACTGGCCAATATACTACGTGACTGGGCAGTATACTACGTGTCTGTGCTGTATACTACGTGGATTTGTGCTGTATACTATGTCGCTGTGCAATATACTACGTGGCTGGGCAATATACTACGTGACTGGGCAATATACTACGTGCCTGGGCAATATGCTACGTGACTGGCCAATATACTACGTGACTGGGCAGTACACTATGTGTCTTTGCTGTATACTACGTGGCTCTGTGCTGTATACTACGTCGCTGTGCAATATACTACGTGGCTAAGCAATATACTATGTGACTGGGCAATATACTACGTGGCTGTGCAATATACTACGTGGCTGGGCAATATACTAAGTTGCTGGGCAATATACTACGTTGCAGGGCAATATACTACGTCGCTGGGCAATATAGTACGTGACTGGGCAATATACTACGTGGCTGGGCAATATACTACGTTGCTGGGCAATATACTACGTTGCTGGGCAATATACTACGTGACTGGGCAATATACTACGTGGCAGGGCAATATACTACGTGGCTGGGCAATATACTACGTGGTTGGGCAATATACTACGTGGCTGGGCAATATACTACATGGCTGGGCAATATACTACGTGGCTGGGCAATATACTACGTGGCTGGGCAATATACTACGTGGTTGGGCAATATACTACGTGGCTGGGCAATATACTACGTGGGCTGTGCAATATACTACATGGACATGCATATTCTAGAATACCCGATGCGATAGAATCAGGCCACCATCTAGTACTATATATGAGTGAACCAATTATCAGAATCCTGTCTTAGCGGCCATGACAGTAATCCATGGCTATCAGTCAAATACCCTGCAAACTGCTTCCTACCTGCCGGAATCTCCAGCGCCTCTTCTGATTTTTGGGGATTTCGGAACATTGTTGCGCAAGTATCATGTCATGCTGGGCCTACTAATAGAAGGTACCAGGGATGCCAACAGGTAGGAAGATGGTTTACACTGATCCTGTCCCACGTCAGTAGTCTGGGCTGCTGGAACGGGGTCCTGCAAATTGACTCGCTTATAACTGATACTTAACCGTCACTGAGTGTAAAGGCCCCTTCACATTAAGCGACGCTGCAGCGATACCGACAACGATCCGGATCGCTGCAGCGTCGCTGTTTGGTCGCTGGAGAGCTGTCACACAGACCGCTCTCCAGCGACCAACGATGCCGGTAACCAGGGTAAACATCGGGTAACTAAGCGCAGGGCCGCGCTTAGTAACCCGATGTTTACCCTGGTTACCATCCTAAAAGTAAAAAAAACAAACACTACATACTTACCTAACGCTGTCTGTCCTCCAGCGCTGTGCTCTGCACTCCTCCTGTACTGGCTGTGAGCACAGCGGCCGGAAAGCAGAGCGGTGACGTCACCGCTCTGCTTTCCGGCTGACCGACGCTCACAGCCAGTACAGGAGGAGTGCAGAGCACAGCGCCGGGGACAGAGAGCGTTAGGTAAGTATGTACTGTTTGTTTTTTTTACTTTTAGGATGGTAACCAGGGTAAACATCGGGTTACTAAGCGCAGCCCTGCGCTTAGTTACCCGATGTTTACCCTGGTTACCAGTGAAGACATCGCTGGATCGGTGTCACACACGCCGATCCAGCGATGTCCACGGGAGATCCAGCGACGAAATAAAGTTCTGGACTTTCTTCAGCGACCAACGATCTCCCAGCAGGGGCCTGATCGTTGGTCGCTGTCACACATAACGATTTTATTAACGATATCGTTGCTACGTCACAAAAAGCAACGATATCGTTAACAATATCGTTATGTGTGAAGGTACCTTAACTTCTCAGTTTGGCCATACTGGTGAGGTGTGATAGGTGTTTGCTGTTCTGGTGATCTTAAAAGCAATCTGTTAAAGCAATAAAAGGACATCCAGTAACAGTGAATACACAGAAACCATGAGCATGTAATAGAAATGCCTTAAGGCCTCAACAGAAGCAGGGACATTTTGGAAAAACAGGATTTAAATGAATGGCATGAGTCAAGATTGATTTTGTCAAAAGAAAGGGATTTGCTACTATGTTAGACAGTTGGAAAATGTTTTATGCCTGCAATAAGAGAAACAAGGTAACAGTCTTGCAGATCCAATATACCTTTTAATATCTATCTAACAAAAAAATGAGTTAAACAGCTTTCGAGACAACTAATGCACGCGCTGCTGCCGAGAGCTTCACTGCACTGACTGTGTCAGCGCCGGCCGTAAAGCAGAGCACAGCGGTGACGTCACCGCTGTTACTGCCGGCGCTGACAGTCAGAGCAGGGAAGCTCTCGGCCGAAGCGCGTGCATTAGCAGCGCTCTTGCCGAAAGCAGTTTTAACCCTGTGGACGCCGGGGGACGTGACAGACATCAGAATGTAAGTATGTACTGTTTGTTTTTTTTACTTTTACAATGGTAACCAGGGTAAATATCGGGTCACTAAGCATGGCCCTGCGCTTAGTAACCCGATGTTTACCCTGGTTACAAGTGAACACATCGCTGGATCGGCGTCACACACGCCGATCCAGCGATGACAGCGGGTGATCAGCGACCAAAAAAAGGTCCTGATCATTCCCCAGCGACCAACGATCTTCCAGCAGGGGCCTGATCATTGGTCGCTGTCACACATAACGAGATCGTTAGCGGGATCGTTGCTACGTCACAAAATGCGTGACGTTGCAACGATATCCTTAACAATATCATTATGTGTGAAGGTACCTTAAGTCATTACCCCGTGACCGCCAGTAGGCACAATCGTATTACACACTGTCATATTATACAATTGTACATGAGATGTAAAATGTCTAATAATCTAAAGTCTGCTAGGTGTTGACCACATTGGTTTTCCGTGGTGTGTGGATTGCTGTGGGAATATGTTTTCTGTATATTATATGCTTATTCGACACTGGATAAGCTTATAAATAATTTATGTATCTTTTGCTCACATTGAAAATATAGCGACATTCCCTTCTGGAATTCTAAAATCAATGAAAATTCTTTCCAACTGAACTGATATGATGATTTAGAATTGTACAAGTATATGAGTCCTAGACCCCACACTGCCGAGAATGTGGGTCCCTGACTGCTGGAGATGAGATGCTACAGTTCTAAAGGGTAGGGGAGCAGTAGTTGTGTCTTACTTCTTCCCTATGTTTTCTACTACCCTTTCCCATATAGAATGGTATAATGGTTTGGCCTAGTCTTGTAGACTGTGATTGGATGCTATCTGGGTGCTTCCTATCTCCTATACATGCAACCCCTTTAAGTTATACTCAATGGCCTCAATTCATTATTTGAATTATTTTTAAAGTCACTTTTTAGTGGTATTTGCTGCTTTTTTGCACCAACGTATTCAATATATTGTATTTTAAAAAAATGATTTTACCCCCTTATCGACCTCCGCCGTACTATTATAGCGGAGGTCGGTACTCCCACTTTGATGCAGGCTGCGGCGTTGACCCTGCATCAAAGCCGGGACAAGTCAGCTGTTTTGAACAGATGACATGTGCCTGCAATAGCGGCGGGTGTAATCAAGATTCACCCGCCGCTATTAACTAGTTAAATAGTTAGTTAGGCCGTAGTTAGACCGAACATTCAGTGTCTCCCTCCCCCACACCACCTCCTCACTTCACCCCTTGTCAGTCGGTGTTCCTCAAGGCTCTGTTCTAGGACCCCTACTCTTCTCCATCTACACTTTCGGCCTGGGACAGCTCATAGAATCCCACGGTATGCAGTACCATCTCTACGCTGACGACACGCAGATCTACCTCTCCGGACCTGACCTCTCCTCCTTGCTTACCAAAATCCCGCACTGTCTGTCTGCCATTTCAGCCTTCTTTTCTGCTCGCTTTCTACAACTGAACATGGACAAAACAGAATTCATCATCTTTCCCCCATCTCACTCTACCCCTCCACCAGACCTATCCATCAATGTCAATGGCTGCTCACTATCCCCAGTCCCACACGCCCGGTGCCTCGGGGTGATCCTCGACTCTGCCCTCTCTTGCAAGCCACATATCCAAGCCCTTGCCTCCTCCTGTCGTCTCAAACTCAAAAATATTTCCCAGATCCGTGCTTTCCTTGACCGCAACACTGCAAAAACGCTAGTGCATGCCCTTATCATCTCCCGCCTCGACTACTGCAACCTCCTACTCTCTGGACTCCCCTCTAGCACTCTGGCACCACTCCAATCCATCCTACACTCTGCTGCCCGACTAATCCACCTGTCCCCCCGCTATTCCCCAGCCTCTCCCCTGTGTCAAGCCCTTCACTGGCTTCCTATCGCCCAGAGACTCCAGTTCAAAACCCTCACACTGACATACAAAGCCATCCACAACCTGTCTCCTCCATACATCTGTGACATGGTCTCCCGGTACCTACCTACACGCGACCTCCGATCCTCCCAAGACCTCCTTCTCTACTCCCCTCTCATCTCTTCTTCCCATAACCGCATCCAAGACTTCTCCCGTGCTTCCCCCATACTCTGGAACTCTCTACCCCAACACATCAGACTTGCGCCTACCATAGAAACCTTCAAAAAGAACCTGAAGACTCATCTCTTCCGACAAGCCTACAGCCTGCAGTGATCCTCAACCTACTGAACAGCCGCACAGCCAGCTCTTCCCTCTCCTAGTGTATCCTCACCCACCCCCTGCAGACTGTGAGCCCTCGCGGGCAGGGTCCTCCCTCCTTATGTACTCGTGTGCCTTGTTATCTGCTCATGTTTAATGTATTTGTCTATATTTGCCCCGTATTCACATGTAAAGCGCCATGGAATAAATGGCGCTATAAAAATGTATAATAATAATAATAATAAAAATGCCGCTGTCAAATGCTGACAGCGGCATTTAACCGGCGCTTCTGGCCATTGGGCCGAAAATGAGCGCATCGCCGAACCCCGTCACATGATCAGGGTTCAGCGATGCGTCAGCATAGCAACCAGAGGTCTCCTTGAGACCTCAATGGTTGCTGATGCCGGCTTGCCGTGACCACCATCCTGTGGTCGGCGCTCATAGCACACCTGCAATTCAGCTACATAGGAGTGATCTGATGATCGCTGCTATGTAGCAGAGCCGATCAGGCTATGGCAGCTTCTAGCCTCCCATGGAGGATATTGAAGCATGGCAAAAGTAAAGAAAAAAAGTTTAAAAAAATATGAAAAAAATAAAACAAATATTAAAGATTAAATCACTCCCCTTTCGCCCCATTCAAAATAAAACAGTAAAAAAATCAAACCTACATATATTTGGTATCACCACGTTCAGAATTGCCCGATCTATCAATTAAAAAGAGCATTAAACTGATTGCTAAACAGCGTAGCGAGAAAAAAAATTGAAATGCCAGAATTACGTTTTTTTGGTCGCCGCGACAATGCATTAAAATGCAATAACGGGCGATCAAAAGAACATATCTGCACCAAAATGGTATCATTAAAAATCTCAGCTCGGTGCGCAAAAAATAAGCCCCCACCCATCCCCAGATCACAAAAAATGGAGAAGCTACGGGTATTGGAAAATTGCACAATTTGTTTTTGTTTTAGCAAAGTTTGGAATTTTTTATACCACTTAGATAAAACGTAACCTAGACATGTTTGGTGTCTATGAACTCATAATGACCTGGAGAATCATAATGGCAGGTCAGTTTTAGCATTTAGTGAACCCAGCAAAAAAGCCAAACAAAAAACAAGTGTTGGATTGCACTTTTTTTGCAATTTCACCGCACTTGGAATTTTTATCCTGTTTTCTAGTACACGACATGCTAAATCCAATGATGTCGTTCAAAAGTGCAACTTGTCCCGCAAAATACAAGCCCTCACATGGCCATATTGACGGAAAAATTAAAAAGTTATGGCTCTGGGAAGGAGGGGAGCGAAAAACGAGAACGCAAAAACGAAAAAGGGTTCTCTCTGAACCCTATTCATACAGGTACTATACAGATGATCAGGTTTTTAAATACATCAGATAGGGATTATATACATTAGACAGGACTGCTCTATTATGGGTATACCTTGGCGATTGGTGGAGCAGCTGAACATACTTTTTTTGCAAAAAAAGTATTAACTAAATACCCTGTATTTTTTCATTTTTTGACTAGCACTTGCTTGTTTACTGTGACTTTTTTTACAACAGAGTATTTTTTGACCTCTCTGTGTGCTTTTGTGTCTTCAAGTTCTTTGGTGGTGTGTACAGGTTTCTACAGACTTGTTCACTGTGCAAGTAGCCCATGTGTTTTTGGTTTTATAATTGTTTTCTTATTTCTACAAGACTGGGGAGTTCACCACTCCTCTGTGGGTCATTTGCATTGTAGCTGTTCCATCTTGCATGTTCTACATGGATATTTTCTCTCTGAACCCTGTTCATACAGGTACTATACAGATGATCAGGTTTTTAAATACATCAGATAGGGATTATATACATTAGACAGGACTGCTCTATTATGGGTATACCTTGGCGATTGGTGGAGCAGCTTAACATACTTTTTTTTTGCAAAAAAACGTATTAACTAAATACCCCGTATTTTTTCATTTTTTGACTAGCACTTGCTTATTTACTGTGAATTTTTTACAGCAGAGTATTTTTTGACCTCTCTGTGCGCTTTTGTGGCCTCTTAGATAAAATGTAACCTAGACATGTTTGGTGTCTATGAACTCATAATGACCTGGAGAATCAAAATGTCAGGTCAGTTTTGGCATTTAGTGAACCTAGCAAAAAAGCCAAACAAAAATCAAGTGTGGGATTGCACTTTTTTTGCAATTTCACCGCACTTGGAATTTTTATCCCGTTTTCTAGTACACGACATGCTAAAAGCAATGATGTCGTTCAAAAGTGCAACTTGTCCCGCAAAAAACAAGCCCTCACATGCCCATATTGACGGAAAAATTTAAAAGTTATGGCTCTGGGAAGGAGGGGAGCGAAAAACGAGAACGCAAAAACGAAAAAGGGCAAGGTCTTGAAGGGGTTAAAGGGATATTTCTATCTCCAACATCCTATCCCAATATATAGCAAGTTTAATAATATTAATAATATTCGCCAACACCTCCAATTGGAAATATATATATAGTTCTTCTGATTAGCTATGTATCTTACCCAATATGCAGAGCATTGCAGTAGCTTAGAAATCCATGGTTACGACCACTAGCAACTAACTAACTGTTACTATTTTAGTGGCTGTAACCATGGATGCCTAAGCTGCTGCAATGCCTGCACATGGGGTAAGTGACATAGTGAATCAGAAGAACTATACTACATTTCTAATTAAAGGTTTTTGCTAATATTATTATTATTACACCTACTATATTTTGGGATAAAAGGGAATACGCTGTAACTATTTTTGTGACTTTTTAGAGCTAAAGTTTTAGCAAAATGGCACAAAAATGCTCCAATATATGTAATGTATATAAAGTCATTCCAGGAAGGGATTGGAAAACATTTGCGCCAAATTTTGTGACTATTTAAAAAAAAAAATCACAATTGGTAAATTAGCCAAAAACATCTAGAAAAGTAGAAAAACATTCAAACACATATAAAATAGACTTTAAATAAAGGCTCAAATTAAAAGAAGAATTAGGTGCAAATAAAAAAGGCTAAAACCACCAAAAAATAGAGAAGGCGGCACAAATTCAGTAATGAATCGGGTCCTGTATATTCTTATAATATAAAGTCACAACAGGTATTTGTTGGGCGTCAAAAAACTATAGAGTGGCAGAGATGAAACTGACTCACTTGGCAGACCTCTTCATTATTATTTGTTTTCAGCTATAACACAAATGGATAGTGTGTTCATACTTGGGTCATTCTGAGGACAAGGGGAGTAATGTGTGTAAGAGTTGGCTAAATGCGCTCCACATTTTGAGAGGACAGCCGCAGCACATGCAGGAATTGCCTGTTTGTTAGACAATCCCTGCATGTATTGTGGACGGGAGACATGGAGCCGAGGGGACTCGGACTTCATATTCGAGCACGCCGTAGACACTCGGTTAGCAGCCAAGTGCGCTCCGATAACACCTTATCCAAACACATTCGCTCATCGCTAGTGCCAAGTACTCAGCCTCTGTTCATACAAGCTCACCACGTGCCACTGGCAAAAAAAGGCTTTTACATAGGTAATTGTTAAGCCAGGGTTTACACGCATACAGTGCTCACCACCGATCACTGTGTCACGGTTTCTGTCGGACTTCCTGAAAAACAGGATTCCGACGGAAAACCCGACAGGACCACAATGTCGTTTGTGCCTGCCATCTTTGTGTGATGCACCACATTCTGACAGGAAGCTTTTATTAAGATAATAGGATACAGTTATGTCATATTTTGTTGATATGCCATAAATTCTATTCCGCAGCGGTTTATAGTACAATACATATGGGAGGGGTCATCTCACAGAAGAAAAAAGCTGTGTGTGGAGGAAAACGAAATCAGTGTTCCTTGTATAAAAAAGATAGCCTGCAACCCATGCACGTGTCCGGGGAAGCAGAGTCATCAATGATGTGGGGACACCGAAGGTTAATTTTTCACAGCCTTAGGCTGGCCATGCACGTCAGAATGACTACAGTGGGTGAGCATGACACAGGCAAAGTTTATTCCCATGTAACAAGCACCTTTACATTCTGAAAAAAAGCCTGATCAAACACATAGCCAAGACCTTCCACTTTGAATGTACCCATAAAAGAGCTGCTGGCCCAATGTCCCCAACTCCTGCCATACACATGCAATCTTAGCTGGACAAAGCATGTAGTTTTAATTGGACGATTTAAAGCCACCATACCATTTTAAAAACAACTAATCTCCTGATGGAACAGAGAACTGGATATGTTGAAATTCAATTTGACCGAACTTTCTTTCCACAGGAATCTACCGTTGGTAGATGTTGATGGACTTGGCATGGGCACCTTAAAACCTTAGCGTGGTATTCAGGAGTTGAACATTTGGAAGGGTATGCCATTTCTAGATATGATCTGTGTTGTATACCATTTTATTTTTACAACGTTCCCATACCAATGAATTAAAGGTACATCAGGATAAAATAGTAATATTATTGAGTATACCTTCCTAACAAATGTATTAAGCAAACATATATAAAGATGGAAAAACTCATACACAGAAAACAGAGGGTCAGGGGTCGGGCAGGAATGGAACACAGCCACTCATTGGTTCCATATAATGAACGGAACGTTGGCTAAATACATAAAGCTTACAGTATGGAACCAACAATGTGCTAAACAACAAGGTTACAAGTGTATACACCAATAAATACGAAGTACCAGCCCAGCAGGCTCTCTGGACCCCGATGTACGTGTCACTTGTGCTGCTTCCAAGGGGTTAGATCAATGTCAGCGGCCTTTCTAAGCTGAACACGCCTACCCAGGTCAGATTGCAGTTCTTACACAGCTTCACGCCTGGTAACTACAAACATGGGAAACTGTCTGGAAATTCCTAGTTCCTATTGACTCGAATAGGGGGTGAATGTGTAATACCCAGCCGTGGCCATTATACAGTTAACAACGCTGTGTAGTGTAGTTCCATAACTGAGCACTTCTGCCTGTCTTCTGGCACTGGGAATAGCTGATCGGCAAGGGTGCTGAGTGTCGAACCCCCATCAATCAGACATGATGGCCTATCAAAGTAAAAGTCCTGGACAACCCCTTTAAGTCAAGAAAATTAAAGGTGTTGTCCAAATTAAATAAAAATGTTTTAAAAGGCAGCTAATATAAAATGATAAGTAAACCCGTATTTACTGGGTTCAACTCCCCGTGCTGCAGCACTAGCGGATATTGTGGTTTAATGTGTAACACTGCGGACTAAAAAGCTGCTTCAAAGTATTTCAATTAATACTTGGTATCAACTTAGATTAGACAGTCTAAAGATGAGCCAAATCTATCACACAACAGTAAGCACTATGATATATTTGGCATTTTTAAGAATGTCTAGTCTAAATCTTCATTGCGTGGAAGTTATACAGTACTGAAAAAGATTCCCTAAGGTCTTCAAAAAGTTATTCAATGTCTCCTAAATGACAATTCAATAAACCAGTAATAATAAATTCTATGCATTCATTTATTTTTCGTTTTTAACAGCTGTATAAAGATGTTTAAAGCATGTATTACCTTTGTGTAGACCCCCCAGGACAGCTCTGTTTCGGTGACCATGACCACTATGCCAAACATCCCAAATATGAGAGCGTAGTCACTCAGCCTTTTCCTCTTTTCAAACAGGGCTCTTCGATGACCCAGCTTGTAGCCTACGTTTTGGTTCTTCTTTTGGCCTTTGTGACCTCCTTGGCTACTGTCGTCCCCTCCTCGTAAACTGCGGTGAGATGCTTTGATGGGGTCGTTTTTGTTTACTACGACTTCGATTCCTGGGCTGTGTAGTGTCTGAAGGGGCTGCGTTTCTGGATCTGTCTCGTGAAGGTTTCTCCTAGAGGAGCTCAGGCTGCTGAGGGGTCTTGGGATCCCCCCGTTGTATCTGCAGCTGTTCATGGCTATGTCCGAAAAACGGTTGGACTGTCTGAAGGATGCTCTTGGACCATCATGACTGATGGGCTGTAGGTCAGCGTTCCCCTATAGACAAAATACACAGATACATATGTCACAGATGGATGGTAATCTATATACAGCTGCATATAAGAGTTGGCGATGGTCAGATTTTATATGATTTATACTAAATTTTAACTGCTCCATTGTATCTCACTTTAATGAGATGTTCACCGAGGCACTATTTGGCAGCACATATGCCAAGTGATTTGTCCTTTGTTTTGGGGTGAAAAAAGTCATAAATTTGGTGCACTGAAAAGTGGGAAGACCTTATTGGGATTGGGTGAGTTTGCATCTCGGCTTTGGGAAAATGGCCGCCGCGATCTCTAATGCGCACGCGCGGCATCCCGTGGCCATTTTCCTGAAGCCCCGTGCAGCAGAGCACTCGATCTGCGCACGCGCGGCCCCAGGAAGATGGCCGCCCCCACCGATGACAGGGGCAATAGCGCAGAACGCGCGCTTTTGCTTCACGTGCGCGCAGGGGATTAGGAACTCTGGACATGCGCACACCACTACGCCACCAACGGAAAGCTGGGGAAGAAAAGAGCGATGTCACCACGCCCACCTGACCAGACCAGCCTGATTGACAGGCGAAAACGGCGACTTTGGTAATGTATTTCTCAGCATAGGTGGGGAATCGGGGTACACTGCATACACTATAGTAACGCACAGCGCAGACCCTATTTAACAGTATTTATATCTCAATCTCAAAAAACGGGGTGACAGGTTTCCTTTAAGATGCACACACGTCTTAATCAATATACTGTATCTTGGGGCAGTTCATGTGCCAAAAAATGTAACCTGTACCAACAATGCACTGCAGTATTTTTCTGTAATAATTTAAGTCACATTATGGCACAATTCTGGTGAATCTGTAAGGCCCACGGTATATAGAAAAAGTGGATAGGTTTTCTTAAAAACATAAGAAGTCACATGTCCACATCTATCAATGTATTTCATTTCTTACTAAAAAATAATAATCTTTAGTGGGACACAATTTCTAAGTATCTGTGAAGAAATTAGAGCCATTATGCTATGCATGGCAGTTTACTAAACTGAAGTACCGTATATACTCGAGTATAAGCCGACTGAGTATAAGCCGACCCCCCTAATTTTGCCACAAAAAACTGGGAAAACTTATTGACTCGAGTATAAGCCTAGGGTGGAAATGCAGCATTTACCGGTGAATTTCAAAAATAAAAATAGATCATTATTTCCCCATAGCTGTGCCATATAGTGCTCTACACCGTTCATTATTTCCCCATAGCTGTGCCCCATATAGTGCTCTGCACCGTTCATTGTGCCCCATAGCTGTGCCATATACGGTGCTCTGCACCATTCATTGTGCCCCATTGCTGTGCCATATACAGTGCTCTGCACCGTTCATTGTGCCCCATTGCTGTGCCATATACGGTGCTCTGCACCGTTCATTGTGCCCCATTGCTGTGCCATATACGGTGCTCTGCACCGTTCATTGTGCCCCATTGCTGTGCCATATACAGTGCTCTGCACCGTTCATTGTGCCCCATTGCTGTGCCATATACGGTGCTCTGCACCGTTCATTGTGCCCCATTGCTGTGCCATATACAGTGCTCTGCATCGTTCATTGTGCCCCATTGCTGTGCCATATACGGTGCTTTGCACCGTTCATTGTGCCCCATTGCTGTGCCATATACGGTGCTCTGCACCGTTCATTGTGCCCCATAGAAATCTCTGCCGCCGCTGCTGCAATAAAAAAAAAAACCACATACTCACCTCCCTTGATTGCAGCTCCCGGCGTCTCGTTCCGGCGCCTCCATCTTCCCGGCGTCTCTGCTCTGACTGATCAGGCAGAGGGCGCCGCGCACACTGTATGCGTCATCGCGCCCTCTGCCTGAACAGTCAGAGCGCAGACGCCGGGAAGATGGAGGCGCCGGCCGGGAAGATGGAGCGGCGCCCGGCGGCTGGAACGAGGACAGGTGAATATGCTATACTTACCTAGTCCTGGCGATCCTCGCGCTGTCCCTCTGCCTGGTCTTCGGTGCCGCAGCTCTTCCTGTCAGCGGTCACCGGCACCGCTGATTAGAGTAATGAATAGGCGGCTCCGCCCCTATGGGAGGTGGAGCCGCTTATTCATATCTCTAATGAGCGGTCCCACGTGACCGCTGAAGAGGGGAAGAAGCTGCAGCACAGAAGCCCGTGGGACGGCAGGGACAGCGCGAGGATCGCTGGGACTAGGTAAGTATGCCTCAGCGACCTCACCCCCTCACCCGCCGACCCTGCCACCCACATTGACTCGAGTATAAGCCGAGAGGGGCACTTTCAGCCCAAAAATTTGGGCTGAAAATCTCGGCTTATACTCGAGTATATACGGTAGGTATTGCTGGTGGTCAAGACTTAGACATATTTATTAATGTGACTTTTATTTTAATTTTTTTTTCTGTCAATCAGGACACATTTCAAGATGCTAAAATCTATCAACTGCCAATGTGACATTTTGATAAATTTTGAGCAAAAAAAAAAAAGTGGAACTTTTCCTCCAGCAAGGCTGATGGAAAAAGTACCACAAGGGATTAACTATCCCCACAAAGGTTTTCTTTTCATATGGCTGCATGTGGTTTTTTTTTATTAGGGAATCATTACATGAATATGTTGAGATCCTATGGTAACCATTTTTCCATGCATGCAAAGTTCCTTTTAGCTTAGCACTGACATTGTCACTTGAATGCAATAAATGCAATGAAAACCATACGTTCTTAAATGCACAAAAACATAAGACAGACCGATCTAAACATAAATCTGTAGGGTAGGCAAGTAACTTCATATATATGTATTTGAAGATGGGCAATAGGGAGAATTTTGAACTGCTAAGGATCACCAGTGGTCTTGATTGCAAAAATAATAACATTTTCATGAAAAAAGATGTAGAATCCTAAAGGTTGAGTAAAAAGAAAATAACACAGAAATAGGGTATACACTCCCTTACAGAAGTTATGTCGCTTACCCATGTTATGTAAATAAAAGCTTATAACCTGACGTTAAATTCTTCCATTGGTTGTATAAATGGAAACCCTCCGAAATGTGGTTAAGGTTAAAAAAATTAATTGACATCAATGCAGAAATATTGATCAGTTAATGGACACAGAATGGTCAGATTTTGGCAAGACAAAAGTTGTGTCGCCCACAGAAAGTAATGTGATATTCAAACAAATAATTACCGTAACTTAAAGGGAACCTGTCACCCCGTTTTTTGAGATTGAGATATAAATACTACACGCGCGGCCCCAGGAAGATGGCCGCCCCCACCGATGACAGGGGGTGATAGCGCAGATCGCGCGCACCTTGTTCACGTGCCCACAGTGGATGTCACCTCAACGTGCGGACACCACTACGCCACCAACGTAAAGCTGAGGAAGAAACAGCGCTGTGAACACGCCCACCCGACCTGACCAGCCAAATTGACAGGCGAAAACGGCGACTTTGGTAATGTATTGCGCAGCGTAGGTGGGGAATCAGGGTACACTACATACACTATAGTAACGCGCAGCGCAGGCCCTATTTAACAGTATTTATATCTCAATCTCAAAAAACGGGGTGACAGGTTCCCTTTAAAATACAAATATAGGTTGCATAACATTGGTGAATGAAGTTGTGGTGCTATTAGAGTCATATTTAATATTTTGTGTGACTTCCATGAGCTTGAAGGACTGCATCCATGTGATTCAACAATGATTCATACAATTTATTAATGAAGTCATCAGGAATAGCAAAGAATGCAGTCTTATATGCCTCCCAGAGTTCATCTAGATTCTTTGGTTTTGTCTTCCAAGCTTCCTCTTTCATCCTACCCCAAACATGCTCAGTGATGTTCATGTCTGGGGACTGGGCTGGCCAGTCCTTGAGCACCTTGATCTTTTTTGCCTGGAGGAACTTTGTTGTACAGATGGATGTATGAGATGGAGCAACATCCTGCTGCAGAATTTGACCCCTTTTATGATTTCCACTAATAAAACATAACCTTTAATGATAAATACTAAAATATGCACACCCAACAGGACACAAACAAAAAGAAAATGTAAAGTGCTCAGGTGAACCAGTGCTCAATATAAAATATAATGGTTTGATATCACCCAAGCTGCCGGACACTGTATACTTCCGCACGACACAGTAGAGATCCAGGTTTGTGAAAGAAGGCAGGGCTGAAATTCACATGTCTACCCTGTAGCCCCTGTGTAACTCCTGTCCTGACAAGGACAGGCCCCAAATGGACCTCATTATAGGGGACCAGCACACCCAATGTATATGAAGGCAGACAGGTACGGACTGGGACTAAAATTCAGCCCTGGCATTTGCAATCACACAGGCCCATGTTGTCCCATTTCCAAGCAACAGATGGGGATATATTATTAACATTATCGTGGATGGAGGAGAGCAAGATTTAGAAGACCAATATTTCTAATGATACCTGTGGCTTGATGGGGTACGTGACGGAGTCAGCGACTTTGTGCTCCATCACAACTGTTAACAGTATGGGAGTCTTGAGAACACTGATTCTGCTAACAAAATAGCAGACAAGGCAGCCCATGAGCAGACAGGCCCTTCTGGCATTTGCCAGAATTGCCCAATGGCCAGTCCGGCCCTGAAGGCAGAGTCCCAGATCCTCTTGAAATATAGTTTCCTCCTCCCTACGCGTTTCAACTCCGGTCATGGAGAATCATCAGGGGAGTCACATGGAAGTAAGTGCCAACGGGCACTACCTCCTTTCACAAACCTGGATCTCTACTGTGTCGTGCAGAAGTATACAGTGTCCGGCAGCTTGGGTGAGATCAAACCATTATATTTTATATTGAGCACTGGTTCACCTGAGCACTTTATTTTTTTTTTTTGTTTGTGTCCTGTTGGGTGTGCATATTTTAGTATTTATCATTAAAGGTTATGTTTTATTAGTGGATATCCTCCACAGCTGATTCTGTCTTGAGCCAGAGGGTATATGTATGGCGTTATTATCACACACTATTGCTTCTCTTGTTGTTGATTTTCCCTTTTATGATTTGGAATATAAGAGGTAGCTAATACTTCTTGATATTTTAGGCTATTGATATTGCCTTCCACCTTGCAAATGTTTTGCACATCCCCATACTGAATGTAACCCCAGACCACGATCTTTCCACCACCAAATTTAACTGTTTTCTGGGTGTATTTTGGATCTATACGAGCTCCAGTAGGTCTCCTGCAGTATTTGCGGCGGCTGTGGTGTAATTCTACTGAAGATTCATCAGAGAAATCCACCTGCCGCCACTTTTCCAGCGTCCATCTGTTTAGCAGGCTGTGGGACTTTGCAAATGCAACATGGTTTTTTATTTGCCTTTTGTTTAGTGCTGGCTTCTGGGCACTGATTCAACCATGGAGGCCATTTCGAGACAAAAGCCTACAAACTGTTCTAGTTGACACAGGGACTTGAGGTGACCAGGCCTGTTAGAGCTCTGCTGCAGTGGAAGAGGGGCTTGCTTTGGATTTTCTAACCAACAATCGTTCCTCCTGAGCAGTTGTCTTGCGGGGTCTGCCAGACCCAGGCTTGCCAAACACATCTCCAGTCTCTTCAAATCTTTTTTTAATTCTTTGTTCTTAATGCTGAGACACATTAAAGGTGCCAGCCACCTCTGCAGTGGATCTGGTCTTCAGCCTTTTGATAATCCAGGCTTCGGTCGCAGGGTGGATTTTTGGCATATTGTCGGAGCTCAAGTTGCAGCTTAAGTGAAGGTCTGGGGTGCTGGGTTTCTTTTTATACACACACAGTAATTAACCGATCATTTACTGAGCACAGGTGAGGATGTAAACTAGGATTAGGTGGATTATATGACCAGGTGACAAAACTTTTGTCTTGCCAAAATCTGACCATTCTTTGTCCATTAACTGATCAATATTTCTGCATTGATGCCAATTTATTTTCTTAACCTAAACCACATTTCAGAGGGTTTCAGCTTTCAAAAGAATAATTCATACAACCAATTGATGAATTTAACATCAGGTTATAAGCTTTTATTTACATAACATGGATAAGCGTCTTAACTTCTGTCAGGGAGTGTATACAGCTCCGGAAAAAATTAAGAGACCTCAAAACGTTCAGTTTGTCTGATTTTTCTCTTTATAGGTATATTTTTGAGTAAAATGTAAATTGTTCTTTTATTCTATAAACTGCGGAAAACAGGTCTCTGAATTTCCAAGCAATACATTTTGTATTTTTTTCTGACAAAGAAAAATGATCAAAATTTAAAACAAAATAAAATAACCAGTGCTTTCAGACCTCAGATAATACAAAGAAAACAAGTTCATAATCATTTTGAAACAACAATACTAATGTTTTAACTCAGGAAGAGTTCAGAAATCAATATTTTGTGGAATAACCATGATTTTTAATCACAGCTTTCATGCGTCTTGGCATGCTTTCAACCAGTCTTTCACACTGGTTCTGGTGCAAACATTTAAGCAGTTCTTTGTTTGATGGCTTGTGACTATCCATCATCCTCTTTGTTACATTCCATAGGTTTTCAATGGGGTTCAGGTCTGGAGATTGGGCTGCCCATGACAGGGTTTTGATGTGGTGGTCTCTTAATTTTTGCCAGAGCTGTATATATATATATATATAAAATTAAGAGATATAATATAATTAATATATATATATATATATATACAGTGGGGCAAAAAAGTATTTAGTCAGTCAGCAATAGTGCAAGTTCCACCACTTAAAAAGATGAAAGGCGTCTGTAATTTACATCATAGGTAGACCTCAACTATGGGAGACAAACTGAGAAAAAAAAATCCAGAAAATCACATTGTCTGTTTTTTTAACATTTTATTTGCATATTATGGTGGAAAATAAGTATTTGGTCAGAAACAAACAATCAAGATTTCTGGCTCTCACAGACCTGTAACTTCTTCTTTAAGAGTCTCCTCTTTCCTCCACTCATTACCTGTAGTAATGGCACCTGTTTAAACTTGTTATCAGTATAAAAAGACACCTGTGCACACCCTCAAACAGTCTGACTCCAAACTCCACTATGGTGAAGACCAAAGAGCTGTCAAAGGACACCAGAAACAAAATTGTAGCCCTGCACCAGGCTGGGAAGACTGAATCTGCAATAGCCAACCAGCTTGGAGTGAAGAAATCAACAGTGGGAGCAATAATTAGAAAATGGAAGACATACAAGACCACTGATAATCTCCCTCGATCTGGGGCTCCACGCAAAATCCCACCCCGTGGGGTCAGAATGATCACAAGAACGGTGAGCAAAAATCCCAGAACCACGCGGGAGGACCTAGTGAATGAACTGCAGAGAGCTGGGACCAATGTAACAAGGCCTACCATAAGTAACACACTACGCCACCATGGACTCAGATCCTGCAGTGCCAGACGTGTCCCACTGCTTAAGCCAGTACATGTCCGGGCCCGTCTGAAGTTTGCTAGAGAGCATTTGGATGATCCAGAGGAGTTTTGGGAGAATGTCCTATGGTCTGATAAAACCAAACTGGAACTGTTTGGTAGAAACACAACTTGTCGTGTTTGGAGGAAAAAGAATACTGAGTTGCATCCATCAAACACCATACCTACTGTAAAGCATGGTGGTGGAAACATCATGCTTTGGGGCTGTTTCTCTGCAAAGGGGCCAGGACGACTGATCCGGGTATATGAAAGAATGAATGGGGCCATGTATCGTGAGATTTTGAGTGCAAACCTCCTTCAATCAGCAAGGGCATTGAAGATGAAACATGGCTGGGTCTTTCAACATGACAATGATCCAAAGCACACCGCCAGGGCAACGAAGGAGTGGCTTCGTAAGAAGCATTTCAAGGACCTGGAGTGGCCTAGCCAGTCTCCAGATCTCAACCCTATAGAAAACCTTTGGAGGGAGTTGAAAGTCCGTGTTGTCAAGCGAAAAGCCAAAAACATCACTGCTCTAGAGGAGATCTGCATGGAGGAATGGGCCAACATACCAACAACAGTGTGTGGCAACCTTGTGAAGACTTACAGAAAACGTTTGACCTCTGTCATTGCCAACAAAAGATATATTACAAAGTATTGAGATGAAATTTTGTTTCTGACCAAATACTTATTTTCCACCATAATATGCAAATAAAATGTTAAAAAAACAGACAATGTGATTTTCTGGATTTTTTTTTCTCAGTTTGTCTCCCATAGTTGAGGTCTACCTATGATGTAAATTACAGACACCTCTCATCTTTTTAAGTGGTGGAACTTGCACTATTGCTGACTGACTAAATACTTTTTTGCCCCACTGTATATATATAGAGCACCGTCCCTTACATATTGGATTATATAGAGCCCTGTTTTTTATTACATACCCCTCCGTCTTGTTAGGCTACGTTCACATTAGCGTTGTGCGCCGCTGCGTCGGCGACGCGACGCACAACGCACCGAAAAACGCGTGCAAACGCACGCAAAAACGCTGCGTTTTTCGACGCGTGCGTCGTTTTTTGACGAAAATCGGACGCAAGAAAAATGCAACTTGTTGCGTTTTCTTGGTCCGACGCTAGCGTCAAAAAAGACGCACGTGTCGGAAAACGCAACAAGCAAAAACGCATGCGTCCCCCATGTTAAACATAGGGGCGCATGACGCGTGCGTCGCCGCTGCGTCGCCCGACGCTAGCGCGACGCACACTAGCCGAACGCTAGTGTGAACGTAGCCTTAGCTGTATAATGCAATGGTGGCTGATGGAGCATGGAAAAGCTTGTTTTCTAATGGAGGAGCTGATGGACTGGTCATCTGGTCAGCTTCTCCATCAGCAGTAATTTTATATCTAACAATAGAGGGGACTATGTAATAAAAGAGGGGGCTGTGAATAACAAAAATAACACTACACTATGTAAGAGACAGCACTTTACATAACAGCAGAGGAAGCTATATAATAAGGGACAGCATCACATATAACTAGAGAGGAAGGTACATAATACATAACAAAAGAGGAAACTATGTAACTAAGGATGGTGGTATACATAATCAGTGAGTACGCTATATACTAAGAAACTGTGTTAGACATAATAAGTGAGTACACTATATACTAAGGGACTGTGCTATACATAAGTGAGTATACTATATACTAAGGGACTGTGCTATACATAAAAAGTGACTTCAATATATACTGAGGGATGGCGCTTCACATAATAAGTGAGTACATTATATACTAAGGGACTGTGCGATACATAAGAGAGTACACTATATAATAAGGGTCTGTGCTATGTATAATAAGTGAGTACACTATATACTAAAGCAGGGGTCCCCAACTCCAGTCCTCAAGGCCCACCAACAGGTCATGTTTTCAGGATTTCCTTTGCATTGCACAGGTGATGCAATTATTACCTGGGCAAGACTAAGGAAATCCTGAAAACATGACATGTTGGTGGGCCTTGAGGACTGGAGTTGGGGACCCCTGTACTAAAGGACTGTGTTAAACATAATAAGCAATAATAATGTCTTCCTCCACTTCTCCCTGTTCCTAAATCCATTATAAATCCCCCTTCATCCCACCCCAATCCCCACACCCCTCATTGTCCTCCTCCCCTGCATCCCATTATTGTCTTCTCCCCCACCCCCATCATTGCCCTCTTCACCACCTCCATCATTGCCTTCTCCCCCACCATCATCATCATTGCCCTTTCCACCACCTCTATAATTGCTTTCTCCCCCACCACCCCATTATTACCTATTCCACCACCTCCATTATTTCCTCCTCCCCCACCACCCCATCATTGCCCTTTGCACCGCCTCCATAATTTCCTCCTTCCCACCACCCCATTATTGCCCTTTCAACCACCATCATTGTGATTTCCACCACCTCCATCACTGCCTTCTCCCCCACAACCACCATCATTGCCCATTTCATCACCTCTATAAATTCCTCCACCCCCACCACCCCATTATTGCCCTTACCACCACCCCATCATTGTCCTTTCCACCACCTCCATCATTGCTTTCTCCTCCACCACCCCCATCATTGCCCTCTTCCTCATCCCCATCATTGCATTCTCCCCATCACCCCAATCATTGCCCTCTCCTCCACCTACACACGCACGCACACACACCACCACTCATCCCTACACACATACACATGTACGTACACACATACACAGCACCTCTCACCTCTCCACATGCTCTCCCACAGCATCATCATCGCCAGCAGCTTCTTCTCTCTGGCACAGCTGCGGTGCTGAATGATGACATCATCCAGCTGCACTGCTGACTGCTGTGTGAGACAGGAAGCACGAGCAGGAAGCAGGACAGATCTCTCCCTGCCCACCGCAAATGAGGACAATCTGGCCCTCATTATTAGCCACCCTGCTGGGGCCCCCATTCATCTCTGGGCCCCGATGCAGATGCAGAGACTGCAGAGCTTCTTCCTGTACCCCCCATAGGGGTGGAGCCGCATATTCCTTACTGTAATGAGCGGCAGCGGTGACCGTTCAATACAGGAAGAAGCTGCGGCTCCGGGGAACCAGGGACCTGCAGGGACTGTGCCAGGAGCAGGTGAGTATAATGGGGTGGGGGAGTGCTGTGCGATATCCACCTTTCCTCTTTCCGGTTCCGCTCCATCATCAGCGTCTTCTGCAGTGACGCTCAGGTCAGAGGGTGCGGTGACGTGGTTAGTGCGTGCCCTCTGCCTGAAAGTCAGTGCAGAAGATGCTGAAGGCGGAGCGGCGCCGATACGAGGAAAGGTGAATATAGCAAGTGCCGGGGGCCTGAGCGACGGACAGGTGAGTATGTGATTTTTTTTATCGCAGCAACAGCAAATGGGGCAAGTGTCTGTATGGGGCCATAATCAACGTTTGTGCAGTGCAGCACTGTATGGGGCAAGTGTCTATATGGAGCATCTTATGGGGCCATAAATAACGTTTGTGCAGCACTGTATGGGGCAAGTGTCTATATGGAGTATCTTATGGGGCCATAATTAACGTTTGTTCAGCACTGTATGGGGCAAATATCTTTATGGGGCCATAATTAACGTTTGTGGAGCATTGTATGGGGCAAGTGTCTGTATGGAGCATCTTATGCGGCCATAATCAACGTTTGTGCAGCACTGTATGGGGCAAGTGTCTATATGGAGCATCTTATGGGGCCATAATTAACGTTTGTGAAGCACTGTATGGTGCAAGTGTCTATATGGAGTATCTTATGGGGCCATAATTAACGTTTGTGCAGCATTATATGGGGCAAGTGTCTATATGGAGTATCTTATGGGGCCATAATTAATGTTTGTGCAGCACTCTATGGGGCAAATATCTTTATGGGGCCATAATTAATGTTTGTGGAGCATTGTATAGGGCAAGTATCTGTATTGAGCATCTTATGGGGCCATAATCAACATTTGTGCAGCACTGTATGGGGCAAGTGTCTGTATGGAGCATCTTATGGGGCTATAATCAATGTTTGTGCAGCACTATATGGGGCAAATGTGTCTATGGAGCATTTTATGGAGCTATTAATAACCTTTATGCAGGATTATATGGGGCATATTTTAATATGGAGCATCTTATGGGGCCCATCATAAACTTATGGAGCATTATATGGGGCTCTTGATTCAATATCAATATTCAAAAACACTTAACCTACTGATGTCTCAATTAATTTTACTTTTATTGGTATCTATTTTTACTTTTGACATTTACTGGTAGCTGCTGCATTTCCCACCCTAGGTTTATACAATGTCAGAAGCGTCTTACCTGGGCCAAAAAGAAAAAGAACTGGACTGTTGCTCAGTGGTCCAAGGTGTTGTTTTCAGATGAAAGTAAATTTTGTTTTTTTTCATTTGGAAATCAAGGTCCCAGAATCTGGAGGAAGAGTGGAGAGGCACACAAACCAAGCTACTTGAGGTCTAGTGTGAAGTTTCCACAATCAGTGATGGTTTGGAGAGACATGTCATCTGCTGGTGTAGGTCCACTGTGTTTTATCAAGACCAAAGGTAGTGCAGCCGTCTACCAGGAAATTTTAGAGCGCTTCATGCTTCCCTCTACTGACAAGCTTTTTGGGGATGGAAATTTAATTCTCCAGCAGGACTTGGCACCTGTCCACACTGTCAAAAGTACCAATACCTGGTTTAAAAACAACAGTATGACTGTGCTTGATTGGCCAGCAAACTCACCTGACCTTAACCCCATAGAGAATCGATGGGGTATTGTGAAGAGGAAGATGAGAAACACCAGACTCAACAATGCAGATAAGCTGAAGGCTGCTATCAAAGCCACTTGGGCTTCCATAACACCTCAGCAGTGCCACAGGCTGATTGCCTCTATGCCATGCCGCATTGATGCAGTAATTGATGCAAAAGACCAAGTATTGAGTGCATTTACTGAACATACATTTCACTTGCATATCTATGTATACAGCAACATCAAAATCAAAGTATAAGTATTTAGCGGCTTTTAGCACTCTCAAAATTAGTGTGATTAGTTCACAAAGTTTCTAACAAATTTATATTTTACTTGTTTATAAGGGTGTCTAGTGTGTTCTTTGCCTATTTGGTTCCCTATTTGTCTAATATTTCAATAAATGATAACATTAGAAATATTTAGTGTGATTATCATGAAATAATAATTATAAAGTTGAATGTTCTAGAAAAAAAATGTCATCAAAACGTCATAAAACGATAGCATGGAAAAATTTCCAGTCCTTGGCTGCAATATTTGGTATTGCCTCTAAATCAAAATCAGTATTAGAACTGTTTGTCAATGATTGAGTTGATATGGCTGTGCAGCTGGGTTGTCATGGTTGAGAAGGCATGGTAGAAGCACATACTCTGCAATAATGAATCACCAGCTGGCAGTCAAGATGCCACAATAACATTTGCAGGCTGAATGTGTAGTGTTGGCTATAAAGCTTGGTGATTTTGTTTGAGTCCCTTAGGTTTAGTGAATTGAAACTGAAATGCTATATATAATGGCAATGTAGGAAGATGTGTTCTTCAACCATTGTGAAAACAAATGATTGTTATTTTGCAATGACTGTGCCTCTAGGCCATAAAAGAAAATCATTTTCTGAGGTGAAAGAACTTGGCTAGCTACCTTTGGGGTAGCCAATAGTAAGGACAACCTTTTTAGCTGACATCATTTATGATCATGAGATTGAATGCATGCAAGTCATTGTTAACCTAACAAAAGGAGGTCTCTAAACTAAGGACCTTGCTTTTGGATTGAGATATGTATCAAGCAATTATAGGTGTTCTGTTTGCAGCCACTTATTTTTAGCCATATAATGTAGAATACTAATTAGGACACACTTCAGCTAGGTAATTAAAATGTATATATTTGAAATCCAAGTGGTACATATTTTCCAAATCATTATATTGAATAGATTTGGATATACTGCACATGTGTTAAAGTAGAAAGGCAAGAAAAATGTTCTTGATAAATAAAAACAACATGCTGTCAGTTATGACTTTGTTGATAGTGTTTTCACTTTTCCATTTTAACATATTTGACCAAGTTTCAACATTATTGGATTTTTGGTTGTATATCTGGAATATGGCCATTTTTTAATTAGTAATTATTATAACTGTGAGGAGCTGGCCTCGTTCTAAAGACTATTGGACCAATGCACGTAGAGCGGAATCAACAGCTTTAAGGGATGCAGACGTTTTCCAGCACTCAGCACCGGTAATGTCGATCTTATTGTTGTGTTTTATTAGAGATTTACTTGCTCATCAGTTCAACCTCAGGAATTAGTGTTTCCATTCAGTGACAGTAAAGGTACCGTTACACTAAACGACTTACCAACGATCACGACCAGCGATACGACCTGGCCGTGATCGTTGGTAAGTCGTTGTGTGGTCGCTGGGGAGCTGTCACACAGACAGCTCTCTCCAGTGACCAACGATCCGGGGAAAAACTGTCTTCAACGATGCCAAGGTCTCCGGGTAACCAGGGTAAACATCGGGTTACTAAGTGCAGGGCCGCGCTAAGTAACCCGATATTTACCCTGGTTACCATTGTAAAAGTAAAAAAAAAAAAAACACTACATACTCACATTCCGATGTCTGTCACGTCCCCCGCCGTTAGCTTCCCGCACTGACTGTGACGTCACCGCTGTGCTCTGCTTTACGGCCGGCGCTGACAGTCAGTGCAGGGAAGCTGATGCCGGGGGACGTGACAGACATTGGAGTGTGAGTATGTACTGTTTTTTTTTTTTTTAACTTTTACAATGGTAACAAGGGTAAATATCGGGTTACTAAGCGTGGCCCTGCGCTTAGTAACCCGATATTTACCCTGGTTACAAGTGAACACATCGCTGGATCGGCGTCACACACGCCGATCCAGCAATGACAGCGGGTGATCAGCGACCAAATAAAGGTCCTGATCATTCCCCAATGACCAACGATCTCCCAGCAGGGGCCTGATCGTTGGTCGCTGTCACACATAACGAGATCGTTAGCGGGATCGTTGCTACGTCACAAAAAGCGTGACGTTGCAACGATATCGTTAACGATATCGTTATGTGTGAAGGTACCTTAAGCAGAAGTGCAGGTTGGATCTTTTGTATACGTAAGGCTAGAAACAAGATTGGTAAACAGGTAAAAAAATTATTCCATTACTCTTGTTCCTGTCTCAAAGACCTCAATTGAGCCATTATTTTATATGACTGTACGTTGACTCTTGTTGATTGTTAATTTGTAAATGACTGCTGAGCAAGTATTGCATCAACCCACTGCAGTTTACTAATCTACCCAACCAGGACGAATATGCAGGTAAATAGAACAATCGAACAATGAAGGATCAAGTACCCACAACTTCCCCCAATCCTGTGGAGGAATGTCCTGAATGGGTATAAAGTCTCTGGCTCCCTATGCAGAGGGCCTCTTCAGGAACAACCCAAAGAACCATGACTTTATCTGATGTAATACAGGTCTGACCTCTGCCCATCACTGAACCCACAAAGATGTTTGGAGAAACCCGGTTGGAACTGTATTATATGTTGTTGTCGACTAGAGCCGGGCACATGTGCTACAGTCTTTATATTCATCTGGATGTGAGAAACTATCTTAAGGACTGTAGTTGCTGGCTGGAGTGAGATACAGTGGGTATGTAAAGTATTCAGACCATTGCAGCCATTTGGTAACTTCAAAAAAGTTCATTTTTTCTCATTAATCGACACTCTGCACCCCATCTTGACTGAAAAAAAAAACAGAAATGTAGACATTTTTGCATATTCATTAAAAAAGAAAAACTGAAATATCATATGGACATACATATTCAGATCCTTTATTCAGACACTCATATTTAAGTCACATGCTATCCATTTCATTGTGATCCTCCTTGAGATGGTTCTACTCCTTCATTGGAGTCCAGCTGTGTTTAATTAAACTGATAGGACTTGATTTGGAAAAGCACACACCTGTCTATATAAGATCTCACAACTCACAGTGCATGTCATACCAAATGAGGATCATGAGGTCAAAGGAACTGGCCAAGGAGCTCAGAGACAGAATTGTGGCAAGGCACAGATCTGGCCAAGTTTACAACTGAATTTCTGTAGTACTCAAGGTTCCTAAGAGAACACTGGCCTCTATAATCCTTAAATGGAAGAAGTTTGGGACCACTAAAAGTCTTCTTAGACCTAGGCATCCAGCCAAACTGAGCAATTGTGGGAGAAGAGCCTTGGTGAGAGGTAAAGAAGAACTACTGTGGCTGAGCTCCAGTGATGCAGTAGGGAGATGGGAGAAAGTCCCACAAAGTCGTCTATCACTGTAGCCCTCCACCAGTCGGGCCTTTATGGCAGAGTGGCCTGACGGAAGCCTTTCTTCAGTGCAAGACACATGAAAGCCCACATACAATTGCTAAAAAACACATGAAGGACTTCCAGACTATGAGAAATAAGATTTTTTCTGCTCTGATGAGACGAAGATATGCCTTTTTGGTGATAATTCTAAGCGGTATGTGTGGAGACAACCAGGCACTGCTCATCACCTGCCCAATACAATCCAAACAGTGAAACATGGTGGTGGCAGCATCATGCTATGGGGGTATTTTTCAGCTGCAGGGGCAGGACAACTGGTTGTCATTGAAGGAAACATGAATGCGGCCAAGTACAGATATAACCTGGATGAAAACCTCTTCCAGAGTGCTCTGGACCTCAGACTTGGCCAAAAGTTCACCTTCCAAAAAGATAATGACCCTAAGCACACAGCTTAAATAACAAAGGAGTGGCTTCAGAACAACTCTGTGACTGTCCTTCACTGGCCCAGCCAGGGCCCTGACCCAAACCCAATTGAGCATCTCTGAAGAGACCTGAAAATAGCTGTCCACCAATGTTCACCATCCAACTTGATGGAACTGGAGAGGACCTGCAAGGAAGAATGGCAGGGAATACCCAAATCCTGGTGTGAAAAACTTGTTGCATCATTCCCAAGAAGACTCATGGCTGTACTAGCTCGAAAGGGTGCTTCTACTGAACAAAGGGTCTGAATAATTATGACCATGTAATATTTGAGTTTTTCTTTTTCAATAAATTTGCAAAAATGTATAAATTTATGGTTTTTTTCCAGTCAAGATGAGGTGCAGAGTGTACATTGAGAAAACAAATGAACTTTGAATTTACCAAATGGCTGCAATGAAACAAAGAGTGAAAGATTTAAAGGGGTCTGAACACTTTCCGTACCCACTGTACATGTGTTATGGTAGTAATATCCATAGTCTGGATGTGAGGAACTGTCTTAAGGGCTGTTGTTGTTGGTTTGAGTGGGATACATGTGCTACGGTCATTATATCTGCCTTCTGGAGGAGAATGGACTGTGACTACAGACTATACCAGTTGGAGATACAAAAGCTGTTGGCCAACCAAAAGTTGGGAGACTGTGGGTATCTTCTGGAACGGGGCACTATTCACCCCAGGATGTGATCTTGTAGACTGGGGACATTGCATTGTGACTATCTACCCGGAATTGCTGTAAGGCCGAGGAATTAAAGAATAAAAATAGTTACATTATTAACCTGCCTAGGTGATTATTACAGTTCACAACCTCAGAGCTTCACAATAACAAATTGGAAAACATATTTTGTCTAAAGTATCTTTTGGAAGACCTCAGAGTTCAAAATTGATGTCTGAATTGTGAAATTTCATTGCGTTTCTTACCCCATCAAGGACAACATCTGCAAAGAGTTTGTATGTTCTCCCCGTGTTTGCGTGGGTTTCCTCCGGGCACTCCGGGTTCCTCCCACATTCCAAAGACATACTGATAGGGAATTTAGATTGTGATCCCCATCGGGACAGTGATAATAATGTGTGCAAACTGTAAAGCGCTGCGGAATATGTTAGCGCTATATAAAAAAAAAGATTATTATTATTATCTGTATCAGTTGCCCACAATTATTTTTTGGTTTGATTTTTGCACTAAAGTTTTTATTCTTTACTATATCTCTAAAGCAATACTGATGAAAAAGTGAGTATGTAGTGCTCTGTCATAATTCTATCAGGTTGTCATATTGTGGTTTACATGATACGCTTCATGATGATGGCTTCTCTTCCTCGTAGTGGTTGCTGATGCAGTTGCTTTTGGTATGATCTCACCAAACATTCACTCTGAGGTTAGGCATGCCTTACTTTTCCATATAATACAATGTTGCCTTCACCAGATAAATTTTATCAAAGCCTCTCTCTAGTCTCCTTATGTAGCACACTAAAAGACACAGTAGATTAAAGAAAAAACACCAATGGATATTGACATCATTTCAGTACAATACGATGCTGTAGACACAAAAGTATCTGCCAAATAGGATCCTATGAAATGTCTCAGACCTAGCATAAGAACAGGCAAAAGATTGGCACAAGATAGGATAAAACAGACTTCAACACTCAAGGGAGAAGGAAAAAAAGGGTCAGGACAGGTTGGAAGAAACTAACACTGGTCAATCCATTAGTATAAAAACTCAGTAGATGAATATTCAATATTAAGTGAATGGTTTCAAAGCAGAGGGGAGCAGCACCTGAGAATGGATGGGAGAACACTGTTAGGATAACAGACAGTATACCTGAGATACCACAATGAACTAGAAGTTGGGAAGACGCTGATGGCACAAAATACCATTAAAATGCTTCTTGATTACAGAAGAGTGACTTCATGTCTTCCAGGTAATGAAGGAAGGGTGATCAACTCATGAAGCCCTAGGGAGTGCAGGAACACATGGAAGCCCTGCAGTTGTGGCACTTGTAAACCCACTATTGGCCACACACAAAAGTCATGATCATGAGTCATGAGTCTGAGGCCATGAATAACATGCAGTTTTACTACATGCCCAGCATATCTTACAGCCATAGAGATAGACATGAGCATAGGAACTCCGGACATAGGCAACCGCATCAAAGAGAATGACAAGGGATCAAGCAGGCAAATGCACCATTCCTGCACTGCATTACCTGCATTAGCACACAGTGATGTCTGACTCAGGCTGAGGTCTACTATGATGCAGACACAGAAATGGCATCATGTTCATGGTATATACTGTATTCCAGCAAACAGCAGTACTCTGCCTCTCACACTCCACTTCACAATATGCCACTCAGGAACATTTCCTTACTTGCATCTGCACTGACTTTCATGCTTTTCCTAATTAAGGGTCTTCCTCATGCACAAAGCAGCAGGCAGCCCAGGGACGCATCCAGTACCTGGCTGCAGCAGGCATCCCAGGGACATATCCAGTACCTGGCTACAGCAGGAAGCCCAGGGACATATCCAGTACCTGGCTGCAGCAGGAAGCCCAGGGACACATCCAGTACCTAGCTGCAGCAGGAAGCCCAGGGACACATCCAGTACCTGGCTGCAGCAGGAAGCCCAGGGACATATCCAGTACCTGGCTGCAGCAGGCATCCCAGGGACACATCCAGTACCTGGCTGCAGCAGGCATCCCAGGGACATATCCAGTACCTGGCTACAGCAGGAAGCCCAGGGACATATCCAGTACCTAGCTGCAGCAGGAAGCCCAGGGACACATCCAGTACCTAGCTGCAGCAGGAAGCCCAGGGACACATCCAGTACCTGGCTACAGCAGGAAGCCCAGGGACATATCCAGTACCTGGCTGCAGCAGGAAGCCCAGGGACACATCCAGTACCTAGCTGCAGCAGGAAGCCCAGGGACATATCCAGTACCTGGCTGCAGCAGGCATCCCAGGGACACATCCAGTACCTGGCTGCAGCAGGAAGCCCAGGGGCACATCCAGTACCTGGCTGCAGCAGGAAGCCCAGGGACACATCCAGTACTTGGTTGCAGCAGGAAGCCCAGGGACATATCCAGCACCTGGCTGCAGCAGGAAGCCCAGGGACACATCCAGTACCTGGCTGCAGCAGGAAGCCCAGGGACACATCCAGTACTTGGCTGCAGCAGGAAGCCCAGGGGCATATCCAGTACTTGGCTGGAGCAGGAAGCCCAGGGACACATCCAGTACTTGGCTGCAGCAGGAAGCCCAGGGGCACATCCAGTACCTGGCTGCAGCAGGCATCCAAGGGACACATCCAGTACCTGGCTGCAGCAGGAAGCCCAGGGACACATCCAGCACCTGGCTGCAACAGGAAGCCCAGGGACACATCCAGTACCTGGCTGCAGCAGGAAGCCCAGGGGCACATCCAGTACCTGGCTGCAGCGGGAAGCACAGGGGCACATCCAGTACCTGGCTGCAGCAGGAAGCCCAGGGACACATCCAGTACCTGGCTGCAGCAGGCATCCCAGGGGCACATTCAGTACCTGGCTACAGCAGGCAGCCCAGGGGCACATCCAGTACCTGGCTGCAGCAGTAAGCCCAGGGACACATCCAGTACCTGGCTGCAGCAGGAAGCTCAGGGACACATCCAGTACCTGGCTGCAGCAGGAAGCCCAGGGACACATCCAGTACCTGGCTGCAGCAGGAAGCACAGGGGCACATCCAGTACCTGGCTGCAGCAGGAAGCCCAGGGACATATCCAGTACCTGGCTGCAGCAGGAAGCCCAGGGACACATCCAGTACCTAGCTGCAGCAGGAAGCCCAGGGACATACCCAGTACCTGGCTGCAGCAGGAAGCCCAGGGACACATCCAGTACCTAGCTGCAGCAGGAAGCCCAGGGACACATCCAGTACCTGGCTGCAGCAGCCAGCCAAGGGACACATCCAGCACCTGGCTGCAGCAGGAAGCCCAGGGACACATCCAGTACCTAGCTGCAGCAGGAAGCCCAGGGACATATCCAGTACCTGGCTGCAACAGGAAGCCCAGGGACACATCCAGTACCTAGCTGCAGAAGGAAGCCCAGGGGCACATCCAGTACCTGGCTGCAGCAGGAAGCCCAGGGACACATCCAGTACCTGGCTGCAGCAGCGAGCCCAGGGACACATCCAGCACCTGGCTGCAGCAGGAAGCCCAGGGACACATCCAGTACCTGGCTGCAGCAGGAAGCTCAGGGACACATCCAGTACCTGGCTGCAGCAGGAAGCCCAGGGACATATCCAGTACCTGGCTGCAGCAGGAAGCCCAGGGACACATCCAGTACCTGGCTGCAGCAGGAAGCCCAGGGACACATCCAGTACCTGGCTGCAGCAGGAAGCCCAGGAACACATCCAGTACCTGGCTGCAGCAGGAAGCACAGGGACACATCCAGTACCTGGGCTGCAGCAGGAAGCCCAGGAACACATCCAGTACCTGGCTGGAGCAGGAAGCCCAGGGACACATCCAGTACCTGGCTGCAGCAGGCAGCCCAGGGACACATCCAGTACCTAGCTGCAGCAGGAAGCCCAGGGACACATCCAGCACCTGGCTGCAGCAGCCAGCCCAGGGACACATCCAGAACCTGGGCTGCAGCAGGAAGCCCAGGGGCACATCCAGTACCTGGCAGGAGCAAGAAGCCCAGGAACACATCCAGCACCTGGCTGCAGCAGGAAGCCCAGGAACACATCCAGTACCTGGCTGGAGCAGGAAGCCCAGGGACACATCCAGTACCTAGCTGCAGCAGGAAGCCCAGGGACACATCCAGCACCTGGCTGCAGCAGCCAGCCCAGGGACACATCCAGAACCTGGGCTGCAGCAGGAAGCCCAGGGACACATCCAGTACCTGGCAGGAGCAAGAAGCCCAGGAACACATCCAGCACCTGGCTGCAGCACGAAGCCCAGGGACACATCCAGCACCTGGCTGCAGCAGCCAGCCCAGGGACACATCCAGCACCTGGCTGCAGCAGGAAGCCCAGAGACACATCCAGTACCTGGCTGCAGCACGCAGCCCAGGGGCACATCCAGTACCTGGCTGCAGCAGGAAGCCCAGGGGCACATCCAGTATCTGGCTGCAGCAGGAAGCAGGGGCACATCCAGAACCTGGGCTGCAGCAGGAAGCCCAGGGACACATCCAGCACCTGGCTGCAGCAGGAAGCACATGGACACATCCAGTACTTGGCTGGAGCAGGAAGCACAGGGACACATCCAGTACCTGGGCTGCAGCAGGAAGCCCAGGGGCACATCTAGTACCTGGGGCACATCCAGTACCTGGGCTGCAGCAGGAAGCCCAGGGACACATTCAGCACTTGGGCTGCAGCAGGCAGCCCAGGGACACATCCAGTACCTGGCTGCAGCAGGAGGCACAGGGGCACATCCAGTACCTGGCTGGAGCAGGAAGCCCAGGGACACATCCAGTACCTGGCTGCAGCAGGAAGCTCAGGGACACATCCAGCACCTGGCTGCAGCAGCCAGCCCAGGGACACATCCAGAACCTGGGCTGCAGCAGGAAGCCCAGGGGCACATCCAGTACCTGGCTGCAGCAGGAAGCCCAGGGGCACATCCAGTATCTGGCTGCAGCAGGAAGCAGGGGCACATCCAGAACCTGGGCTGCATCAGGAAGCACATGGACACATCCAGTACTTGGCTGGAGCAGGAAGCACAGGGACACATCCAGTACCTGGGCTGCAGCAGGAAGCCCAGGGGCACATCTAGTACCTGGGGCACATCCAGTACCTGGGCTGCAGCAGGAAGCCCAGGGACACATTCAGCACTTGGGCTGCAGCAGGCAGCCCAGGGACACATCCAGCACCTGGCTGCAGCAGGCAGCCCAGGGACACATTCAGTACCTGGGCTGCAGCAGGAAGCCCAGGGGCACATCCAGTACCTGGGGCACATCCAGTACCTGGGGCACATCTAGTTACTGGGGCACATCCAGTACCTGGGCTGCAGCAGGAAGCCCAGGGACACATTCAGCACTTGGGCTGCAGCAGGCAGCTCAGGGACACATCCAGTACCTGGGCTGCAGCAGGAAGCCCAGGAGCACATCCAGTACCTGGCAGGAGCAGGAAGCCCAGGGACACATCCAGCACCTGGCTGCAGCAGGAAGCCCAGGGACACATCCAGCACCTGGCTGCAGCAGCCAGCCCAGGGACACATCCAGCATCTGGCTGCAGCAGCCAGCCCAGGGACACATCCAGTACCTGGCTGCAGCAGGAAGCCCAGGGGCACATCCAGTACCTGGCAGGAGCAGGAAGCCCAGGGACACATCCAGTACCTGGCTGCAGCACGCAGCCCAGGGGCACATCCAGTATCTGGCTGCAGCAGGAAGCAGGGGCACATCCAGAACCTGGGCTGCAGCAGGAAGCCCAGGGACACATCCAGTACTTGGCTGGAGCAGGAAGCACAGGGACACATCCAGTACCTGGGCTGCAGCAGGAAGCCCAGGGGCACATCTAGTACCTGGGCTGCAGCAGGAAGCCCAGGGGCACATCTAGTACCTGGGCTGCAGCAGGAAGCCAGGGACACATTCAGCATTTGGGCTGCAGCAGGCAGCCCAGGGACACATCCAGCACCTGGCTGCAGCAGGCAGCCCAGGGACACATTCAGTACCTGGGCTGCAGCAGGAAGCCCAGGGGCACATCCAGTACCTGGGGCACATCCAGTACCTGGGGCACATCTAGTTACTGGGGCACATCCAGTACCTGGGCTGCAGCAGGAAGCCCAGGGACACATTCAGCACTTGGGCTGCAGCAGGCAGCTCAGGGACACATCCAGTACCTGGGCTGCAGCAGGAAGCCCAGGAGCACATCCAGTACCTGGCAGGAGCAGGAAGCCCAGGGACACATCCAGCACCTGGCTGCAGCAGGAAGCCCAGGGACACATGCAGCACCTGGCTGCAGCAGCCAGCCCAGGGACACATCCAGCATCTGGCTGCAGCAGCCAGCCCAGGGACACATCCAGTACCTGGCTGCAGCAGGAAGCCCAGGGGCACATCCAGTACCTGGCAGGAGCAGAAAGCCCAGGGACACATCCAGTACCTGGCTGCAGCACGCAGCCCAGGGGCACATCCAGTATCTGGCTGCAGCAGGAAGCAGGGGCACATCCAGAACCTGGGCTGCAGCAGGAAGCCCAGGGACACATCCAGTACTTGGCTGGAGCAGGAAGCACAGGGACACATCCAGTACCTGGGCTGCAGCAGGAAGCCCAGGGGCACATCTAGTACCTGGGCTGCAGCAGGAAGCCCAGGGGCACATCTAGTACCTGGGCTGCAGCAGGCAGCCCAGGGACACATCCAGTACCTGACTAGGGGATCCTCCGGTACCCCGGTGGGCCAGTCCGAGCCTGCCTGGGGCACATCCAGTACCTGGGGCACATCCAATACCTGGGGCACATCCAGTACCTGGGGCACATCCAGTACCTGGGACACATCCAATACCTGGAGCACATCCAGTACCTGGGGCACATCCAATACCTGGAGCACATCCAGTACCTGGGGCACATCCAGTACCTGGGGCACATCCAGTACCTGGGACACATCCAATACCTGGGGCACATCCAGTACCTGGGGCACATCCAGTACCTGGGGCACATCCAGTACCTGGGACACATCCAATACCTGGGGCACATCCAGTACCTGGGGCACATCCAGTACCTGGGGCACATCCAGTACCTGGGACACATCCAATACCTGGGGCACATCCAGTACCTGGGACACATCCAATACCTGGAGCACATCCAGTACCTGGGGCACATCCAGTACCTGGGGCACATCCAGTACCTGGGACACATCCAATACCTGGGGCACATCCAGTACCTGGGGCACATCCAGTACCTGGGGCACATCCAGTACCTGGGACACATCCAATACCTGGGGCACATCCAGTACCTGGGGCACATCCAGTACCTGGGGCACATCCAGTACCTGGGACACATCCAATACCTGGGGCACATCCAGTACCTGGGACACATCCAATACCTGGGGCACATCCAGTACCTGGGGCACATCCAGTACCTGGGGCACATCCAGTGCCTGGGACACATCCAATACCTGGGGCACATCCAGTACCTGGGGCACATCCAGTACCTGGGACACATCCAGTACCTGGGGCACATCCAGTACCTGGGGCACATCCAGTACCTGGGGCACATCCAGTACCTGGGGCACATAACGTAGGGGCCACATCAATAATAGACAAGAACCCCCTTGCATTCCGATGCCCTGTTATCAGCACACTTACCCATGCTGCGAACTGGAAACCAAGCCACATAGGGTTAATTCTCTGGCATAGCAGGACCAGGACATGGGATGGTGATGGGATCGCAGTCACTTCTTCTGCTGCCTCATTTTGCTTGGACTGTGGCTCGGAAATCAGGGCAGAAGTTGTTTCCGTGGCTCCGCCGCACTGCCGCAGCCGAGGAGCCCACCCTGGTCCTGTAGATTGGTCAATGCTGCAATGTCTCTTCTCTCCAGCCCTCCCTCCCCCGCAACTCCAGCGGGTAACTCAGCTGACAGAGCCTTCAGGGGGTCTCTATAGCCTGCAGCTGGGGGGCGACCTGGCTGCAGACATGCCGTGCCTGCCTGGCATAGGTGGGGAGGGGTAAGGCTGGCTACGGTCTGCTACTTGGGTATCATGTGAGGTTTGGGAGACACCCCCTAGTCCTGCAGATGAGATACTGCAGGTATACAGCACGGTGCTGCGATGTGAAATCCCCCAGTATGCAGAGACCTGCAGCCCTCCATGCTAATAGACGGCGGTATACTGGGGCAAATGGCAACCGAGAAAGGCGTAGATAAGACACAGCTGGTCACAGTGGTGGGTGCAGACACCATCTAGCTCCTGCAGGAAGGCTGGCATGGATGGATGGGTGTTATCGGCAGCGATGCTCAAGTCTACAACATATACTGTACTTCAGACTGGATGCTGTATGGTGCCTGCAAAGATAGGAAGGTGCAGTGTGCTGCTGAAGGACACACATATATCAGAGTGCTGTGTGCTGCTGAAGGACACATATATATATCAGAGTGCTGTGTGCTGCTGAAGGACACACATATATCAGAGTGCTGTGTGCTGCTGAAGGACACACATATATCAGAGTGCTGTGTGCTGCTGAAGGACACACATATATCAGAGTGCTGTGTGCTGCTGAAGGACACACATATATCAGAGTGCTGTGTGCTGCTGAAGGACACACATATATCAGAGTGCTGTGTGCTGCTGAAGGACACATATATATATCAGAGTGCTGTGTGCTGCTGAAGGACACACATATATCAGAGTGCTGTGTGCTGCTGAAGGACACACATATATCAGAGTGCTGTGTGCTGCTGAAGGACACACATATATCAGAGTGCTGTGTGCTGCTGAAGGACACACATATATCAGAGTGCTGTGTGCTGCTGAAGGACACACATATATCAGAGTGCTGTGTGCTGCTGAAGGACACACATATATATCAGAGTGCTGTGTGCTGCTGAAGGACACACATATATCAGAGTGCTGTGTGCTGCTGAAGGACACATATATATATCAGAGTGCTGTGTGCTGCTGAAGGACACACATATATCAGAGTGCTGTGTGCTGCTGAAGGACACACATATATCAGAGTGCTGTGTGCTGCTGAAGGACACACATATATCAGAGTGCTGTGTGCTGCTGAAGGACACACATATATCAGAGTGCTGTGTGCTGCTGAAGGACACACATATATCAGAGTGCTGTGTGCTGCTGAAGGACACACATATATATCAGAGTGCTGTGTGCTGCTGAAGGACACCTATATATCAGAGTGCTGTGTGCTGCTGAAGGACACATATATATCAGAGTGCTGTGTGCTGCTGAAGGACACACATATATCAGAGTGCTGTGTGCTGCTGAAGGACACCTATATATCAGAGTGCTGTGTGCTGCTGAAGGACACATATATATCAGAGTGCTGTGTGCTGCTGAAGGACACACATATATCAGAGTGCTGTGTGCTGCTGAAGGACACATATATATATCAGAGTGCTGTGTGCTGCTGAAGGACACATATATCAGAGTGCTGTGTGCTGCTGAAGGACACATATATATATCAGAGTGCTGTGTGCTGCTGAAGGACACATATATATATATATCAGAGTGCTGTGTGCTGCTGAAGGACACATATATATCAGAGTGCTGTGTGCTGCTGAAGGACACACATATATATCAGAGTGCTGTGTGCTGCTGAAGGACACATATATATATCAGAGTGCTGTGTGCTGCTGAAGGACACATATATATCAGAGTGCTGTGTGCTGCTGAAGGACACATATATATCAGAGTGCTGTGTGCTGCTGAAGGACACATATATATCAGAGTGCTGTGTGCTGCTGAAGGACACACAGATATATCAGAGTGCTGTGTGCTGCTGAAGGACACACATATATATCAGAGTGCTGTGTGCTGCTGAAGGACACATATATCAGAGTGCTGTGTGCTGCTGAAGGACACATATATATATCAGAGTGCTGTGTGCTGCTGAAGGACACATATATATATATCAGAGTGCTGTGTGCTGCTGAAGGACACATATATATCAGAGTGCTGTGTGCTGCTGAAGGACACACATATATATCAGAGTGCTGTGTGCTGCTGAAGGACACATATATATATCAGAGTGCTGTGTGCTGCTGAAGGACACATATATATCAGAGTGCTGTGTGCTGCTGAAGGACACATATATATCAGAGTGCTGTGTGCTGCTGAAGGACACATATATATCAGAGTGCTGTGTGCTGCTGAAGGACACACAGATATATCAGAGTGCTGTGTGCTGCTGAAGGACACACATATATATCAGAGTGCTGTGTGCTGCTGAAGGACACATATATCAGAGTGCTGTGTGCTGCTGAAGGACACATATATATATCAGAGTGCTGTGTGCTGCTGAAGGACACATATATCAGAGTGCTGTGTGCTGCTGAAGGACACATATATATATCAGAGTGCTGTGTGCTGCTGAAGGACACATATATATCAGAGTGCTGTGTGCTGCTGAAGGACACATATATATCAGAGTGCTGTGTGCTGCTGAAGGACACATATATCAGTGCTGTGTGCTGCTGAAGGACACACATATATATCAGAGTGCTGTGTGCTGCTGAAGGACACATATATATCAGAGTGCTGTGTGCTGCTGAAGGACACATATATCAGAGTGCTGTGTGCTGCTGAAGGACACATATATATCAGAGTGCTGTGTGCTGCTGAAGGACACATATATATCAGAGTGCTGTGTGCTGCTGAAGGACACATATATATCAGAGTGCTGTGTGCTGCTGAAGGACACATATATCAGAGTGCTGTGTGCTGCTGAAGGACACACATATATATCAGAGTGCTGTGTGCTGCTGAAGGACACATATATATCAGAGTGTTGTGTGCTGCTGAAGGACACATATATATCAGAGTGCTGTGTGCTGCTGAAGGACACATATATCAGAGTGCTGTGTGCTGCTGAAGGACACATATATATATCAGAGTGCTGTGTGCTGCTGAAGGACACATATATATCAGAGTGCTGTGTGCTGCTGAAGGACACATATATATCAGAGTGCTGTGTGCTGCTGAAGGACACATATATATCAGAGTGCTGTGTGCTGCTGAAGGACACATATATATCAGAGTGCTGTGTGCTGCTGAAGGACACATATATATCAGAGTGCTGTGTGCTGCTGAAGGACACATATATCAGAGTGCTGTGTGCTGCTGAAGGACACACATATATATCAGAGTGCTGTGTGCTGCTGAAGGACACATATATATCAGAGTGCTGTGTGCTGCTGAAGGACACATATATATCAGAGTGCTGTGTGCTGCTGAAGGACACATATATCAGAGTGCTGTGTGCTGCTGAAGGACACATATATATCAGAGTGCTGTGTGCTGCTGAAGGACACATATATATCAGAGTGCTGTGTGCTGCTGAAGGACACATATATCAGAGTGCTGTGTGCTGCTGAAGGACACATATATCAGAGTGCTGTGTGCTGCTGAAGGACACATATATATCAGAGTGCTGTGTGCTGCTGAAGGACACATATATCAGAGTGCTGTGTGCTGCTGAAGGACACATACATCAGAGTGCTGTGTGCTGCTGAAGGACACCTATATATCAGAGTGCTGTGTGCTGCTGAAGGACACCTATATATCAGAGTGCTGTGTTCTGCTGAAGAACACATATATATCAGAGTGCTGTGTGCTGCTGAAGGACACATATATATCAGAGTGCTGTGTGCTGCTGAAGGACACATATATATCAGAGTGCTGTGTGCTGCTGAAGGACACATATATCAGAGTGCTGTGTGCTGCTGAAGGACACATATATATCAGAGTGTTGTGTGCTGCTGAAGGACACATATATATCAGAGTGCTGTGTGCTGCTGAAGGACACATATATATCAGAGTGCTGTGTGCTTCTGAAGGACACATATATATCAGAGTGCTGTGTGCTGCTGAAGGACACATATATCAGAGTGCTGTGTGCTGCTGAAGGACACATATATATCAGAGTGCTGTGTGCTGCTGAAGGACAAATATATATCAGAGTGCTGTGTGCTACTTAAGGACACACATATACCAGAGTGCTGTGTGCTGCTGAAGGACACCTATATATCAGAGTGCTGTGTGCTGCTGAAGGACACCTATATATCAGAGTGCTGTGTGCTGCTGAAGGACACATATATATCAGAGTGCTGTGTGCTGCTGAAGGACACATATATCAGAGTGCTGTGTGCTGCTGAAGGACACACATATATATCAGAGTGCTGTGTGCTGCTGAAGGACACATATATATCAGAGTGTTGTGTGCTGCTGAAGGACACATATATATCAGAGTGCTGTGTGCTGCTGAAGGACACATATATCAGAGTGCTGTGTGCTGCTGAAGGACACATATATATATCAGAGTGCTGTGTGCTGCTGAAGGACACATATATATCAGAGTGCTGTGTGCTGCTGAAGAACACATATATATCAGAGTGCTGTGTGCTGCTGAAGGACACATATATATCAGAGTGCTGTGTGCTGCTGAAGGACACATATATATCAGAGTGCTGTGTGCTGCTGAAGGACACATATATATCAGAGTGCTGTGTGCTGCTGAAGGACACATATATCAGAGTGCTGTGTGCTGCTGAAGGACACACATATATATCAGAGTGCTGTGTGCTGCTGAAGGACACATATATATCAGAGTGCTGTGTGCTGCTGAAGGACACATATATATCAGAGTGCTGTGTGCTGCTGAAGGACACATATATCAGAGTGCTGTGTGCTGCTGAAGGACACATATATATCAGAGTGCTGTGTGCTGCTGAAGGACACATATATATCAGAGTGCTGTGTGCTGCTGAAGGACACATATATCAGAGTGCTGTGTGCTGCTGAAGGACACATATATATCAGAGTGCTGTGTGCTGCTGAAGGACACATATATATCAGAGTGCTGTGTGCTGCTGAAGGACACATATATCAGAGTGCTGTGTGCTGCTGAAGGACACATATATCAGAGTGCTGTGTGCTGCTGAAGGACACCTATATATCAGAGTGCTGTGTGCTGCTGAAGGACACCTATATATCAGAGTGCTGTGTTCTGCTGAAGAACACATATATATCAGAGTGCTGTGTGCTGCTGAAGGACACATATATATCAGAGTGCTGTGTGCTGCTGAAGGACACATATATATCAGAGTGCTGTGTGCTGCTGAAGGACACATATATCAGAGTGCTGGGTGCTGCTGAAGGACACATATATATCAGAGTGCTGTGTGCTGCTGAAGGACACATATATATCAGAGTGCTGTGTGCTGCTGAAGGACACATATATATCAGAGTGCTGTGTGCTTCTGAAGGACACATATATATCAGAGTGCTGTGTGCTGCTGAAGGACACATATATCAGAGTGCTGTGTGCTGCTGAAGGACACATATATATCAGAGTGCTGTGTGCTGCTGAAGGACAAATATATATCAGAGTGCTGTGTGCTACTTAAGGACACACATATACCAGAGTGCTGTGTGCTGCTGAAGGACACCTATATATCAGAGTGCTGTGTGCTGCTGAAGGACACCTATATATCAGAGTGCTGTGTGCTGCTGAAGGACACATATATATCAGAGTGCTGTGTGCTGCTGAAGGACACCTATATATCAGAGTGCTGTGTGCTGCTGAAGGACACATATATATCAGAGTGCTGTGTGCTGCTGAAGGACACATATATATCAGAGTGCTGTGTGCTGCTGAAGGACACATATATATCAGAGTGCTGTGTGCTGCTGAAGGACACATGTATCAGAGTGCTGTGTGCTGCTGAAAGACATATATCAGAGTGCTGTGTGCTGCTGAAGGACACATATATATCAGAGGGCTGTGTGCTGCTGAAGGACTCATATATATCATAGTGCTGTGTGCTGCTGAAGGACACATATATATCAGAGTGCTGTGTGCTGCTGAAGGAAACATATATCAGAGTGCTGTGTGCTGCTGAAGGACACATATACAGTGGGGCAAAAAAGTATTTAGTCAGTCAGCAATAGTGCAAGTTCCACCACTTAAAAAGATGAGAGGCGTCTGTAATTTACATCATAGGTAGACCTCAACTATGGGAGACAAACTGAGAAAAAAAAATCCAGAAAATCACATTGTCTGTTTTTTTATCATTTTTTTTGCATATTATGGTGGAAAATAAGTATTTGGTCAGAAACAAACAATCAAGATTTCTGGCTCTCACAGACCTGTAACTTCTTCTTTAAGAGTCTCCTCTTTCCTCCACTCATTACCTGTAGTAATGGCACCTGTTTAAACTTGTTATCAGTATAAAAAGACACCTGTGCACACCCTCAAGCAGTCTGACTCCAAACTCCACTATGGTGAAGACCAAAGAGCTGTCAAAGGACACCAGAAACAAAATTGTAGCCCTGCACCAGGCTGGGAAGACTGAATCTGCAATAGCCAACCAGCTTGGAGTGAAGAAATCAACAGTGGGAGCAATAATTAGAAAATGGAAGACATACAAGACCACTGATAATCTCCCTCGATCTGGGGCTCCAAGCAAAATCCCACCCCGTGGGGTCAGAATGATCACAAGAACGGTGAGCAAAAATCCCAGAACCACGCGGGGGGACCTAGTGAATGAACTGCAGAGAGCTGGGACCAATGTAACAAGGCCTACCATAAGTAACACACTACGCCACCATGTACTCAGATCCTGCAGTGCCAGACGTGTCCCACTGCTTAAGCCAGCACATGTCCAGGCCCGTCTGAAGTTTGCTAGAGAGCATTTGGATGATCCAGAGGAGTTTTGGGAGAATGTCCTATGGTCTGATGAAACCAAACTGGAACTGTTTGTTAGAAATACAACTTGTCGTGTTTGGAGGAAAAAGAATACTGAGTTGCATCCATCAAACACCATACCTACTGTAAAGCATAGTGGTGGTAACATCATGCTTTGGGGCTGTTTCTCTGCAAAGGGGCCAGGACGACTGATCCGGGTACATGAAAGAATGAATGGGGCCATGTATCGTGAGATTTTGAGTGCAAACCTCCTTCCATCAGCAAGGGCATTGAAGATGAAACGTGGCTGGGTCTTTCAACATGACAATGATCCAAAGCACACCGCCAGGGCAATGAAGGAGTGGCTTCGTAAGAAGCATTTCAAGGTCCTGGAGTGGCCTAGCCAGTCTCCAGATCTCAACCCTATAGAAAACCTTTGGAGGGAGTTGAAAGTCCGTGTTGCCAAGCGAAAAGCCAAAAACATCACTGCTCTAGAGGAGATCTGCATGGAGGAATGGGCCAACATACCAACAACAGTGTGTGGCAACCTTGTGAAGACTTAAAGAAAACGTTTGACCTCTGTCATTGCCAACAAAGGATATATTACAAAGTATTGAGATGAAATTTTGTTTCTGACCAAATACTTATTTTCCACCATAATATGCAAATAAAATGTTAAAAAAACAGACAATGTGATTTTCTGGATTTTTTTTTCTCAGTTTGTCTCCCATAGTTGAGGTCTACCTATGATGTAAATTACAGACGCCTCTCATCTTTTTAAGTGGTGGAACTTGCACTATTGCTGACTGACTAAATACTTTTTTGCCCCACTGTATATCAGAGTGCTGTGTGCTGCTGAAGGACACATATATATCAGAGTGCTGTGTGCTGCTGAAGGACACATGTATATCAGAGTGCTGTGTGCTGCTGAAGGACACATACAGTGGGGCAAAAAAGTATTTAGTCAGTCAGCAATAGTGCAAGTTCCACCACTTAAAAAGATGAGAGGCGTCTGTAATTTACATCATAGGTAGACCTCAACTATGGGAGACAAACTGAGAAAAAAAATCCAGAAAATCACATTGTCTGTTTTTTTAACATTTTATTTGCATATTATGGTGGAAAATAAGTATTTGGTCAGAAACAAAATTTCATCTCAATACTTTGTAATATATCCTTTGTTGGCAATGACAGAGGTCAAACGTTTTCTGTAAGTCTTCACAAGGTTGCCACACACTGTTGTTGGTATGTTGGCCCATTCCTCCATGCAGATCTCCTCTAGAGCAGTGATGTTTTTGGCTTTTCGCTTGGCAACACGGACTTTCAACTCCCTCCAAAGGTTTTCTATAGGGTTGAGATCTGGAGACTGGCTAGGCCACTCCAGGACCTTGAAAGGCTTCTTACGAAGCCACTCCTTCGTTGCCCTGGCGGTGTGCTTTGGATCATTGTCATGTTGAAAGACCCAGCCACGTTTCATCTTCAATGCCCTTGCTGATGGAAGGAGGATGGACTCAAAATCTCGCGATACATGGCTGGCCCCATTCATTCTTTCATGTACCCGGATCAGTCGTCCTGGCCCCTTTGCAGAGAAACAGCCCCAAAGCATGATGTTTCCACCACCATGCTTTACAGTAGCTATGGTGTTTGATGGATGCAACTCAGTATTCTTTTTCCTCCAAACACGGCAAGTTGTGTTTCTACCAAACAGTTCCAGTTTGGTTTCATCAGACCATAGGACATTCTCCCAAAACTCCTCTGGATCATCCAAATGCTCTCTAGCAAACTTCAGACGGGCCCGGACATGTACTGGCTTAAGCAGTGGGACACGTCTGGCACTGCAGGATCTGAGTCCATGGTGGCGTAGTGTGTTACTTATGGTAGGCCTTGTTACATTGGTCCCAGCTCTCTGCAGTTCATTCACTAGGTCCCCCCGCGTGGTTCTGGGATTTTTGCTCATCGTTCTTGTGATCATTCTGACCCCACGGGGTGGGATTTTGCGTGGAGCCCCAGATCGAGGGAGATTATCAGTGGTCTTGTATGTCTTCCATTTTCTAATTATTGCTCCCACTGTTGATTTCTTCACTCCAAGCTGGTTGGCTATTGCAGATTCAGTCTTCCCAGCCTGGTGCAGGGCTACAATTTTGTTTCTGGTGTCCTTTGACAGCTCTTTGGTCTTCACCATAGTGGAGTTTGGAGTCAGACTGTTTGAGGGTGTGCACAGGTGTCTTTTTATACTGATAACAAGTTTCAACAGGTGCCATTACTACAGGTAATGAGTGGAGGAAAGAGGAGACTCTTAAAGAAGAAGTTACAGGTCTGTGAGAGCCAGAAATCTTGATTGTTTGTTTCTGACCAAATACTTATTTTCCACCATAATATGCAAATAAAATGTTAATAAAACAGACAATGTGATTTTCTGGATTTTTTTTTTCTCAGTTTGTCTCCCATAGTTGAGGTCTACCTATGATGTAAATTACAGACGCCTCTCATCTTTTTAAGTGGTGGAACTTGCACTATTGCTGACTGACTAAATACTTTTTTGCCCCACTGTATATATCAGAGTGCTGTGTGCTGCTGAAGGACACATGTATATCAGAGTGCTGTGTGCTGCTGAAGGACACATATATATCAGAGTGCTGTGTGCTGCTGAAGGACACCTATATATCAGAGTGCTGTGTGCTGCTGAAGGACACCTATATATCAGAGTGCTGTGTGCTGCTGAAGGACACATATATATCAGAGTGCTGTGTGCTGCTGAAGGACACATATATATCAGAGTGCTGTGTGCTGCTGAAGGACACATGTATCAGAGTGCTGTGTGCTGCTGAAAGACACATATATATCAGAGTGCTGTGTGCTGCTGAAGGACACATATATATCAGAGGGCTGTGTGCTGCTGAAGGACACCTATATATCAGAGTGCTGTGTGCTGCTGAAGGACACATATATATCAGAGTGCTGTGTGCTGCTGAAGGACACATATATCAGAGTGCTGTGTGCTGCTGAAGGACACATATATCAGAGTGCTGTGTGCTGCTGAAGGACACATATATATCAGAGTGCTGTGTGCTGCTGAAGGACACATGTATATCAGAGTGCTGTGTGCTGCTGAAGGACACATATATATCAGAGTGCTGTGTGCTGCTGAAGGACACATATATATCAGAGTGCTGTGTGCTGCTGAAGGACACATGTATATCAGAGTGCTGTGTGCTGCTGAAGGACACATATATCAGAGTGCTGTGTGCTGCTGAAGGACACATATATATCAGAGTGCTGTGTGCTGCTGAAGGACACATATATATCAGAGTGCTGTGTGCTGCTGAAGGACACATATATATCAGAGTGCTGTGTGCTGCTGAAGGATACATATATCAGAGTGCTGTGTGCTGCTGAAGGACACATATATCAGAGTGCTGTGTGCTGCTGAAGGACACATATATCAGAGTGCTGTGTGCTGCTGAAGGACACATATATCAGAGTGCTGTGTGCTGCTGAAGGACACATATATATCAGAGTGCTGTGTGCTGCTGAAGGACACATATATATCAGAGTGCTGTGTGCTGCTGAAGGACACACAAATACCAGAGTGCTGTGTGCTGCTGAAGGACACATATATATCAGAGTGCTGTGTGCTGCTGAAGGACACCTATATATCAGAGTGCTGTGTGCTGCTGAAGGACACCTATATATCAGAGTGCTGTGTGCTGCTGAAGGACACCTATATATCAGAGTGCTGTGTGCTGCTGAAGGACACATATATCAGAGTGCTGTGTGCTGCTGAAGGACACATATATCAGAGTGCTGTGTGCTGCTGAAGGACACATGTATATCAGAGTGCTGTGTGCTGCTGAAGGACACATATATATCAGAGTGCTGTGTGCTGCTGAAGGACACATATATATCAGAGTGCTGTGTGCTGCTGAAGGACACATATATATCAGAGTGCTGTGTGCTGCTGAAGGACACATATATATATATCAGAGTGCTGTGTGCTGCTGAAGGACACATATATATCAGAGTGCTGTGTGCTGCTGAAGGACACATGTATATCAGAGTGCTGTGTGCTGCTGAAGGACACATATATCAGAGTGCTGTGTGCTGCTGAAGGACACCTATATATCAGAGTGCTGTGTGCTGCTGAAGGACAGCTCCCAGTACACAAATAATAAACAGAGTGCTGTGTGCTGCTGAAGGACACCTATATATCAGAGTGCTGTGTGCTGCTGAAGGACACCTATATATCAGAGTGCTGTGTGCTGCTGAAGGACACATATATCAGAGTGCTGTGTGCTGCTGAAGGACACATATATCAGAGTGCTGTGTGCTGCTGAAGGACACATGTATATCAGAGTGCTGTGTGCTGCTGAAGGACACATATATATCAGAGTGCTGTGTGCTGCTGAAGGACACATATATATCAGAGTGCTGTGTGCTGCTGAAGGACACATATATCAGAGTGCTGTGTGCTGCTGAAGGACACATATATATCAGAGTGCTGTGTGCTGCTGAAGGACACATATATCAGAGTGCTGTGTGCTGCTGAAGGACACATATATATCAGAGTGCTGTGTGCTTCTGAAGGACACATATATATCAGAGTGCTGTGTGCTGCTGAAGGACACATATATCAGAGTGCTGTGTGCTGCTGAAGGACACATATATATCAGAGTGCTGTGTGCTGCTGAAGGACACATATATATCAGAGTGCTGTGTGCTACTTAAGGACACACATATACCAGAGTGCTGTGTGCTGCTGAAGGACACCTATATATCAGAGTGCTGTGTGCTGCTGAAGGACACCTATATATCAGAGTGCTGTGTGCTGCTGAAGGACACATATATATCAGAGTGCTGTGTGCTGCTGAAGGACACATATATATCAGAGTGCTGTGTGCTGCTGAAGGACACATATATATCAGAGTGCTGTGTGCTGCTGAAGGACACATATATATCAGAGTGCTGTGTGCTGCTGAAGGACACATATATATCAGAGTGCTGTGTGCTGCTGAAGGACACATGTATCAGAGTGCTGTGTGCTGCTGAAAGACACATATATATCAGAGTGCTGTGTGCTGCTGAAGGACACATATATATCAGAGTGCTGTGTGCTGCTGAAGGACACATGTATATCAGAGTGCTGTGTGGTGCTGAAGGACACTTATATATCAGAGTGCTGTGTGCTGCTGAAGGACACCTATATATCAGAGTGCTGTGTGCTGCTGAAGGACACATATATCAGAGTGCTGTGTGCTGCTGAAGGACACATATATCAGAGTGCTGTGTGCTGCTGAAGGACACATGTATATCAGAGTGCTGTGTGCTGCTGAAGGACACATATATATCAGAGTGCTGTGTGCTGCTGAAGGACACATATATATCAGAGTGCTGTGTGCTGCTGAAGGACACATGTATATCAGAGTGCTGTGTGCTGCTGAAGGACACATATATATATATCAGAGTGCTGTGTGCTGCTGAAGGACACATATATATCAGAGTGCTGTGTGCTGCTGAAGGACACATGTATATCAGAGTGCTGTGTGCTGCTGAAGGACACATATATCAGAGTGCTGTGTGCTGCTGAAGGACACATATATATCAGAGTGCTGTGTGCTGCTGAAGGACAGCTCCCAGTACACAAATAATAAACAGAGTGCTGTGTGCTGCTGAACGACAGTTCCCAGTACACAAAAAATGGATAGAGTGCTGTGTACTACTGGAGGACAGCTCTCAGGAAAACAAAAAACGAATATAGTGCTGTGCGCTGCTGAAAGACAACTTTCAGTTAAAAAAAATGCATAGAGTGCTGTGTGCTGCTGAAGGACAGCTCCCGTTACACAAAAAAATGGATAGAGTGCTGTGTGCTGCTAAAGGACAGCTCTCAGTACATATATATATATATATATATATATATATATATATATATATATATATATATATATTTGAGAGTGCTCTGTGCTGCTGAAGGACAGCTCATAGTACATATATATCGGATCGGACAGAGTGCTGTTTGCTGCTGAACGACAGCTCCTAGAATACAGAAAAAGGATACAGTACTGTGTGCTGCTGAAGGACAGCTCCCAGTAGGCAAAAAGCAAATAGAGTGCAGTGTGCTGCTGAAGGACAGCTGTCGGTACATAAATAGCAGAGTGATGTGTGCTGATAAAGGATAGCTCTCAGTACATACATATCGGACAAAGTGCTGTGTGCTGCTGAAGGACACATATATATCAGAGTGCTGTGTGCTGTTGAAGGACACATATATATCAGAGTGCTGTGTGCTGCTGAAGAACAGCTCCCAGTAAATACATATCGGACAAAGTGCTGTGTGCTGCTGATGGACACATATATATCAGAGTGCTATGTGCTGCTGATGGACACATATATATCAGAGTGCTGTGTGCTGCTGAAGGACACGTATATGTCAGCGCTGTGTGCTGCTGAAGGACACATATATATCAGAGTGCTATGTGCTGCTGAAGGACACATATATCAGAGTGCTGTGTGCTGCTGAAGGACACATATATCAGAGTGCTGTGTGCTGCTGAAGGACACATATATATCAGAGTGCTGTGTTCTGCTGAAGGACACATATATATCAGAGTGCTGTGTGCTGCTGATGGACACATATATATTAGAGTGCTGTGTGCTGCTGAAGGACAGCTCCCACCTGTCTGTAGGGATAGGACTGAGAGTTAGGTAGAACCGAAAGACAGCAGGAACAACTTAACAACATGGGGTTAAATACCTGTAGTGCTGATGTAGGTGTCTACGCCCCAATTGAAGAAGCTAGTGCGAAACGGCGTTCGTCGGGCATGGGAGCCTAGCATTGGCACTCCACATCAGGCACAGCCTTTCCTTTTTGACCTACATCAGCACTACAGGTATTTAACCCCATGTTGTTAAGTTGTTCCTTTCTTATTGGCATCTCTGGGCGCACTTAGCGTATTTACTTACCAGCTCATTAACAACCTCGGTTGTATTTTCTGGATTCCTTGTCCCATTCTTTTGCCATTACCCCTAGGAACCTGTTTGCTTTGGGATATATTAACCCCTTTACCCCCAAGGGTGGTTTGCACATTAATGACCAGGCCAATTTTTACAATTCTGACCACTGTCCCTTTATGAGGTTATAACTCTGGAAAGCTTCAACGAATCCTGGTGATTTTGACAATGTTTTCTTGGGACTTATTGTACTTCATGATAGTAGTAAAATTTCTTTGAGATTACCTGCGTTTATTTGTGAAAAAATGGAAATTTGGCGAAAATTTTGAAAATTTCGCAACCTTCCAAATTTGAATTTTTATGCAATTAAATCACAGAGATATGTCACCCAAAATACCTAATAAGTAACATTTCCCACATGTCTACTTTACATCAGCACAATTTTGGAACCAAAATTTTTTTTTGTTAGGGAGTTATAAGGGTTAAAAGTTGACCAGCAATTTCTCATTTTTACAACACCATTTTTTTTAGGGACCACATCTCATTTGAAGTCATTTTGAGGGATCTATATGATAGAAAATAACCAAGTTTGACACCATTCTAAAAACTGCACCCCACAAGGTGCTCAAAACCACATTCAAGAAGTTTATTAACCCTTCAGGTGTTTCACAGGAATTTTTGGAATGTTTAAATAAAAATGAACATTTAACTTTTTTTCACAAAAAATTTACTTCAGCTCCAATTTGTTTTATTTTACCAAATGTAACAGGAGAAAATAGACACCAAAAGTTGTTGTACAATTTGTCCGGAGTACGCCGATACCCCATATGTGGGGATAAACCACTGTTTGGGCACATGACAGAGCTCGGAATTGAAGGAGCGCCATTTGACTTTTCAATGCAAAATTGACAGGAATTGAGATGGGACTCCATGTTGCATTTGGAGAGCCACTGATGTGCCTAAACATTGAAACCCCCCACAAGTGACACCATTTTGGAAAGTAGACCCCCCTAAGGAACTTATCTAGAGGTGTGGTGAGCACTTTGACCCACCAAGTGCTTCACAGAAGTTTATAATGCAGAACCGTAAAAAAAAAAAAATCATATTTTTTCACAAAAATTGTATTTTCACCCCCAATTTTTTATTTTCCCAAGGGTAAGAGAAGAAATTGGACCCCAATACAGGTCCTTCTCAAAAAATTAGCATATAGTGTTAAATTTCATTATTTACCATAATGTAATGATTACAATTAAACTTTCATATATTATAGATTCATTATCCACCAACTGAAATTTGTCAGGTCTTTTATTGTTTTAATACTGATGATTTTGGCATACAACTCCTGATAACCCAAAAAACCTGTCTCAATAAATTAGCATATCAAGAAAAGGTTCTCTAAACGACCTATTACCCTAATCTTCTGAATCAACTAATTAACTCTAAACACATGCAAAAGATACCTGAGGCTTTTATAAACTCCCTGCCTGGTTCATTACTCAAAACCCCCATCATGGGTAAGACTAGCGACCTGACAGATGTCAAGAAGGCCATCATTGACACCCTCAAGCAAGAGGGTAAGACCCAGAAAGAAATTTCTCAACAAATAGGCTGTTCCCAGAGTGCTGTATCAAGGCACCTCAATGGTAAGTCTTTTGGAAGGAAACAATGTGGCAGAAAACGCTGTACAACGAGAAGAGGAGACCGGACCCTGAGGAAGATTGTGGAGAAGAACCGATTCCAGACCTTGGGGAACCTGAGGAAGCAGTGGACTGAGTCTGGTGTGGAAACATCCAGAGCCACCGTGCACAGGCGTGTGCAGGAAATGGGCTACAGGTGCCGCATTCCCCAGGTAAAGCCACTTTTGAGCTACAGAGAAGCAGCACTGGACTGTTGCTAAGTGGTCCCAAGTACTTTTTTCTGATGAAAGCAAATTTTGCATGTCATTCGGAAATCAAGGTGCCAGAGTCTGGAGGAAGACTGGGGAGAAGGAAATGCCAAAATGCCTGAAGTCCAGTGTCAAGTACCCACAGTCAGTGATGGTGTGGGGTGCCATGTCAGCTGCTGGTGTTGGTCCACTGTGTTTCATCAAGGGCAGGGTCAATGCAGCTAGCTATCAGGAGATTTTGGAGCACTTCATGCTTCCATCGGCTGAAATGCTTTATGGAGATGAAGATTTCATTTTTCAGCACGACCTGGCACCTGCTCACAGTGCCAAAACCACTGGTAAATGGTTTACTGACCATGGTATTACTGTGCTCAATTGGCCTGCCAACTCTCCTGACCTGAACCCCATAGAGAATCTGTGGGATATTGTGAAGAGAAAGTTGAGAGACGCAAGACCCAACACTCTGGATGAGCTTAAGGCCGTTATTGAAGCATCCTGGGCCTCCATAACATCTGAGCAGTGTCACAGGCTGATTGCCTCCATGCCACGCCGCATTGAAGCAGTCATTTCTGCCAAAGGATTCCCGACCAAGTATTGAGTGCATAACTGAACATTATTATTTGTTGGTTTTTTTGTTTGTTATTAAAAACACTTTTATTTGATTGGATGGATGAAATATGCTAATTTATTGAGACAGGTTTTTTGGGTTATCAGGAGTTGTATGCCAAAATCATCAGTATTAAAACAATAAAAGACCTGACAAATTTCAGTTGGTGGATAATGAATCTATAATATATGAAAGTTTAATTGTAATCATTACATTATGGTAAATAATGAAATTTAACACTATATGCTAATTTTTTGAGAAGGACCTGTAGTTGTTGTACAATTTGTTCTGAGTACACTGATACCCCATATGTGGGGGAAAACCATTGTTTGGGTGCATGGGAGAGCTCGGAAGGGAAGGAGCGCCGTTTGACTTTTCAATGCAAAATTGACAGAAATTGAGATGGGACGCCATGTTGCATTTGGAGAGCCAATGATGTGCCTAAACATTGAAACCCTCCACAAGTGACACCATTTTGGAAAGTAGACCCCCTAAGGAACTTATCTAGAGGTGTGGTGAGCACTTTGACCCACCAAGTGCTTCACAGAAGTTTATAATGCAGAACCGTAAAAATAAAAAAATCATATTTTTTCACAAAAATTATCTTTTCGCCCCCAATTTTTTATTTTCCCAAGGGTAATAGAAGAAATTGGACCACAAAAGTTGTTGTACAATTTATCCTGAGTACACTGATACCCCATATGTGGGGGTAAACCACTGTTTGGGCGCATGGGAGACCTCGGAAGGGAAGGAGCGCTGTTTGACTTTTCAATGCAAAATTGACAGGAATTGAGATGGGACTCCATGTTGCATTTGGAGAGCCACTGATGTGCCTAAACATTGAAACCCCTCACAAGTGACACCATTTTGGAAAGTAGACCCCCTAAGGAACTTATCTAGAGGTGTGGTGAGCACTTTGACCCACCAAGGGCTTCACAGAAGTTTATAATGCAGAGCCGTAAAAATAAAGCAAAAATTTTTTCCCACAAAAATTATTTTTTAGCCCCCAGTTTTGTATTTTCCCAAGGGTAACAGGAGAAATTAGACCCCAAAAGTTGTTGTCCAATTTGTCCTGAGTACGCTGATACCCCATATGTTGGGGTAAACCCCTGATTAGGCACACGGGAGAGCTCGGAAGGGAAGGAGCACTGTTTTACTTTTTCCACGCAGAATTGGCTGGAATTGAGATCGAACGCCATGTCGCGTTTGGAGAGCCCCTGATGTGCCTACACAGTGGAAACCCCCCAATTATAACTGAAACCCTAATCCAAACACACACCTAACCCTAATCCCAATGGTAACCCTAACTACACCTCTAACCCAGACACACCCTTAACCCTAATCCCAACCCTATTCCCAACCGTAAATGTAATCCAAACCCTAACCCTAAGTTTAGCCCCAACCCTAACTGTAGCCGTAACCCTAGCCCCAACCCTAGCCTTAACCCTAGCCCTAACCCTAGCCCTAACCCTAGCCCCAACCCTAACTCTAATCCTAATGGGAAAATGGAAATAAATACATTTTTTAAGTTTTTTAATTTTTCCCTAACTAAGGGGGTGATGAAGGGGGGTTTGATTTACTTTTATAGAGGGTTATTTAGCGGATTTTTATGATTGGCAGCAGTCACACACTGAAAGACGCTTTTTATTGCAAAAAATATTTTTTGCGTTACCACATTTTGAGAGCTATAATTTTTCCATATTTGAGTCCACAGAGTCATGTGAGGTCTTGTTTTTTGCGGGACGAGGTGACGTTTTTACTGGTAACATTTTTGGGCACATGACATTTTTTGATCACTTTTTATTCCGATTTTTGTGAGGCAGAATGATCAAAAACCAGCTATTCATGAATTTCGTTTGGGGGAGGCGTTTATACCATTCCACGTTTGGTAAAATTGATAAAGCAGTTTTATTCTTCGGGTCAGTACGATTACAGCGATATCTCATTTATATCATTTTTTTTTATGTTTTGGCGCTTTTATACGATAAAAACTCTTTTATAGAAAAAATAATTATTTTTGCATCGCTTTAGTCTGAGGACTATAACTTTTTTATTTTTTCGCTGATGACGCTGTATGATGGCTTGTTTTTTGCGGGACAAGATGACATTTTCAGCGGTACCATTGTTATTTATATCTGTCTTTTTGATCGCGTGTTATTCCACTTTTTGTTCGGCAGTATGATAATAAAGCGTTGTTTTTTGCCTCGTTTTTTTTTTTCTTACGGTGTTTACTGAAGGGGTTAACTAGTGGGGCAGTTTTATAGGTTGGGTCGTTACGGACGCGGCGATACTAAATATGTGTACTTTTATTGTTTGTTTTTTGTTATTTAGATAAAGAAATGTATTTATGGGAAATATATATTTTTTTCTTTATTTAGGAATTTTTTATTTTATTTTTTTTTTTACACATGTGGAAATTTTTTTTTTAACTTTTTTACTTTGTCCCAGGGGGGGACATCACAGATCGCTGATCTGACAGTTTGCACAGCACTCTGTCAGATCAGCGATCTGACTTACAGCACTGCAGGCTTACCAAGAGCCTGCTCTGAGCAGGCACTTGGTAAGCCACCTCCCTCCCTGCAGGACCCGGATGCCGCCGCCATTTTGGATCTGGGCCTGCAGCGAGGAAGGAGGTTGGAGACCCTCGGAGCAACGCGATCACATCGCATTGCTGCAGGGGTCTCTGGGAAGCCCGCAGGGAGCCCTCTCCCTGCGCGATGCTTCCCTATTCCGCCGGCACACCGCGATCATGTTTGATCACGGTGTGCCGAGGGTTAATATGCCGGGGGCGGTCCGTGACTGCTCCTCGCACATAGTGCCGGATGTCAGCTGCGATAGGCAGCTGACACCCGGCCGCGATCGGCCGCGCTCCCCCCCCGTGAGCGCGGCCGATCGCATATGACGTACTATCCCGTCGGTGGTCATACGGGCCCACCCCACCTCGACGGGATAGTACGTCATATGTCAGAAAGGGGTTAATAATCATCCTGAATTCGTGCATATACAAATAAGACTGTGCCGTTAAGTGTTTTTCACTTACACAACCCTCATTGTTACACAGCATTGATGAGGGCTGCTTGTATTGTATTTATGTACCTTATGAGTTTCTTTGTGCCTGTGCTATCTCCCGTTGTAGTCCGGTGGTTTTTACCCCCCTCCCTCCCAGATGTTATTGTCTCTATGTAAACATTATTTATTTATGTAATAAAATTAACCTTTTAATATCAATTCCTTTATCACTTCTTTTCTCATATAGTATTCCATATCTGAATATGTATCTAGTACAGATAATGTAGTAGATATCACCTGCAGTCCTATGTAACACCAAAGATAACATAGTGATATCTCTCTGAGCACAGATAATGTAGTAGGTGTCACCTGCAGTCCTATGTAACACCACAGATAATACAGTGATAACTCTCTGAGCACAGATAATGTAGTAGATGTCACCTGCAGTCCTATGTAACACCAGAGATAACACAGTGATAACTCTCTGAGCACAGATAATGTAGTAGATGTCACCTGCAGTCCTATGTAACACCACAGATAATACAGTGATAACTCTCTGAGCACAGATAATGTAGTAGATGTCACCTGCAGTCCTATGTAACACCACAGATAACACAGTGATAACTCTCTGAGCACAGATAATGTAGTAGATGTCACCTGCAGTCCTATGTAACACCACAGATAATACAGTGATAACTCTCTGAGCACAGATAATGTAGTAGATGTCACCTGCAGTCCTATGTAACACCACAGATAATACAGTGATAACTCTCTGAGCACAGATAATGTAGTAGATGTCACCTGCAGTCCTATGTAACACCACAGATAACACAGTGATAACTCTCTGAGCACAGATAATGTAGTAGATGTCACCTGCAGTCCTATGTAACACCACAGATAACACAGTGATAACTCTCTGAGCACAGATAATGTAGTAGATGTCACCTGCAGTCCTATGTAATACCACAGATAACACAGTGATAACTCTCTGAGCACAGATAATGTAGTAGATGTCACCTGCAGTCCTATGTAACACCACAGATAACACAGTGATAACTATCTGAGCACAGATTATGTAGTAGATGTCACCTGCAGTCCTATGTAACACCAGAGATAACACAGTAATAACTCTCTGAGTACGGATAATGTAGCAGATGTCACCTGCAGTCCTATGTAACACCAGAGATAGCAGTGATAACTCTCTGAGAACAGATAATGTCCTATGTAACACCACAGATAGCACAGTGATAACTTTCATCACAGATAATATAGTAGATGTCCCCTGCAGTCCTATGTAACACCAGAGATAACAGTGATAACTCTCTGAGCACAGATAATGTAGCAGATGTCACCTGCAGTCCTATGTAACACCAGAGATAGCAATGATAACCCTCTGAGAACAGATAATGTAGTAGATGTCACCTGCAGTCCTATGTAACAACAGAGATAGCAATGATAACTCTCTGAGCACAGATAATATAGTAGATGTCACCCGCAGTCCTATGTAACACCAGAGATAACAGTGATAACTCTCTGAGCACAGATAATGTAGCAGATGTCACCTGCAGTCCTATGTAACACCAGAGATAGCAGTGATAACCCTCTGAGCACAGATAATGTAGCAGATGTCACCCGCAGTCCTATGTAACACCAGAGATAGCAGTGATAACTCTCTGAGAACAGATAATGTAGTAGATGTCACCTGCAGTCCTATGTAACACCACAGTTAACACAGTGATAACTCTCTAAGCACAGATAATATAGTAGATGTCACCCGCAGTCCTATGTAACACCACAGATAACACAGTGATAACTCTAAGGCTGCCGTCACACTATCAGTATTTGGTCAGTATTTTCCATCAGTATTTGTAGCTAAAACCAGGAGTGGAACAAATAGAGGAAAAGTATAATAGAAACATATGCACCACTTCTGCATTTATCACCCACTCCTGGTTTTGGCTACAAATACTGAGGTAAAATACTGACCAAATACTGCGAGTGTGACGGCAGCCATAGAGTACAGATAATGTATTAGATGTCACCTGCAGTCCTATGTAACACCAGAGATAGCCATAGCATTTCAGAGTAATACTATGTTCACATGCAGCATTTTTTTCAGTAGCCCAAACCTTTTCTTTTGGCAGTAAACATGTTGTGTTGAAAACACCTGTTTTTCATCTTGTTTTGTGGTGTTCTTCACACTTTTTTCAGCTTTTTGGGGGTGTGGATTGTTTCCTTTGTCTACAGTATGTTTAAGGCCACGTTCACACTAGCAGTATTTGGTCAGTATTTCACATCAGTACGTGGAAGCCAAAACCAGGAGTGGGTGATAAATACAGAAGTGGTGACGTGTTTCTCATTGTTCCACTGCTGTTTCTGCATTACAAATACTGAACGTGTGAACGAGACCTAATAGTTTAATTCACCAAAATCACTTAAAAAATTGCAGCGAAAAATGCCGTTGCAATATCTGCAGCTTTTTTATTCTTTCATTGCTTTTTACAGGTGAAAACACACTGAAAGAAGTGACACGCTACAGATTTAAAGGGACACTGTCACCTGAATTTGGAGGGAACAATCTTCAGCCATGGAGGCGGGGTTTTGGGGTTTTTGATTCACCCTTTCCTTACCCGCTGGCTGCATGCTGGCTGCAATATTGGATTGAAGTTCATTCTCTGTCCTCCATAGGCAACCTTGCCTTGCGCAGGCGTGTACTATGGAGGACAGAGAATGAACTTCAATCCAATATTGCAGCCAGCATGCAGCCAGCGGGTAAGGAAAGGGTGAATCAAAAACCCCAAAACCCTGCCTCCATGGCTGAAGATTGTTCCCTCCAAATTCAGGTGACAGTGTCCCTTTAAGAAGTGCTACAGTTCTGAAATCCAGTCAGAAAAAAACAAGAGCCTGCAGGAGATTTTGGAAATCTATGTTTTGCTGGCACTTTGAAAAGCAGCTTTTTGTCATGTTCATATGCAGAATTTTTACAGCTTTTTCTTCTGCAAATAAGAAGTTTACCGCATTTTACAGCACAAGAAAAACTGAGATTTTCAGAAATCTCCTGCACACACTAATTTTCTCCTGACTGATTTTCACAACTGCAGCGTTTTTTAAATCTGCAGCATGTCACTTTTTTCAGCAATTTTTTTCACCCGTAGAAAGCAATTAAAAAGTTTAAAAAATGCTGCAAATGTTGCAACGTTGTTTCTCGCTACGTTTTTGGTGAATAAAACTAACTTTATTAACCCCTTTCTGCCATTGGATCTACTATTCCGTCCATGTGAGGTGGGCCCTACTTCCCAAGGACGGAACAGTACGTCCAGCTGACATCCGGCACTATGTGCCAGGAGCGGTCACGGACAACCCCCGGCGCAGTGTTCCGGCGGTATACGGAAGCATCGCACAGGGAGGGGGCTCCCTGCATACTTCCCTGAGACCCTCGGAGCAACGTGATGTGATCGCGTTGCTGCGAGGGTCTCTTTCCTCCTCCCTGCAGGCCTGGATCCAAAATGGCCGTGGGGCTGCATCCATGACCTGCAGGGAGGCGGCCTACCAGCGCCTGCTCAGAGCAAGCGCTGGTAAGAGTCCCTGCTGTGCCTGTGTGATCACTGATCTGACACAGTGCACAGCGAAGTGTGAGATCAGCGATCTGTCAATAAAATGTGATGCTTCCCCCCCGAGCAAAGTAAAAAAGTAAAAAAAATTTTTTTTACATGTGTGAAAAAAAAAACCCTAAATAAATAATAATAAAAAAAATATTGTTCCAATACATTCCTTTATCTAAATGAAAAAAACAAACAATAAAAGTACACATATTTAGTATCGCCGCGTTCATAACGACCCGTCCTATAAAACTAGTTAACACCTTCAGTGAACACCGTAAAAAAAAAAAAATAAAAAAAACAAGGCAAAAAACAACGCTTTATTATCATACTGCTGAACAAAAAGTAGAGTAACACGCGATCAAAAAGACGGATATAAATAACAATGGTACCACTGAAAACGTCATCTTGTCCTGCAAAAAATGAGCCACGATACAGCATCATCAGCGAAAAAATTAAAAAGTTTTAGTCCTCAGAATAAAGCGATGCAAAAATAATTATTTTTTCTATAAAATAGTTTTTATCGTATAAAAGCGCCAAAATATAAAAAAAGATATAAATGAGGTATCGCTGTAATCGTACTGACCCGAAGAATAGGGTCTCTTTCCTCCTCCCTGCAGGCCTGGATCCAAAATGGCCGTGGGGCTGCATCCATGTCCTGCAGGGAGGCGGCCTACCAGCGCCTGCTCAGAGCAAGCGCTGGTAAGAGTCCCTGCTGTGCCTGTGTGATCACTGATCTGACACAGTGCACAGCGAAGTGTGAGATCAGCGATCTGTCAATAAAATGTGATGCTTCCCCCCCGAGCAAAGTAAAAAAGTAAAAAAAATTTTTTTTACATGTGTGAAAAAAAAAACCCTAAATAAATAATAATAAAAAAAATATTGTTCCAATACATTCCTTTATCTAAATGAAAAAAACAAACAATAAAAGTACACATATTTAGTATCGCCGCGTTCATAACGACCCGTCCTATAAAACTAGTTAACACCTTCAGTGAACACCGTAAAAAAAAAAAAATAAAAAAAACAAGGCAAAAAACAACGCTTTATTATCATACTGCTGAACAAAAAGTAGAGTAACACGCGATCAAAAAGACGGATATAAATAACAATGGTACCACTGAAAACGTCATCTTGTCCTGCAAAAAATGAGCCACGATACAGCATCATCAGCGAAAAAATTAAAAAGTTTTAGTCCTCAGAATAAAGCGATGCAAAAATAATTATTTTTTCTATAAAATAGTTTTTATCGTATAAAAGCGCCAAAATATAAAAAAAGATATAAATGAGGTATCGCTGTAATCGTACTGACCCGAAGAATAAAACTGCTTTATCCATTTTACCAAACGCGGAACGGTATAAATACCTCCCACATAAGAAATTCATGAATAGCTGGTTTTTGGTCATTCTGACTCTGTGGACTAAAATATGGAAAAATTATAGCTCAAAATGTGGTAACGCAAAAATTATTTTTTTGCAATAAAAAGCATCTTTTAGTGTGTGACGGCTGCCAATAATAAAAATCCGATAAGGAACCACTTTAAAAGTAAATCAAACCCCCTTCATCACCCCCTTAGATAGGGAAAAATTAAAAAATTTAAAAAAAATTTATTTCCATTTTCCCATTAGGGCTAGGGTTAGGGCTAGGGTTAGGGCTAGGGTTAGGGATAGGGTTAGGGCTAGGGTTAGGGCTAGGGTTTGGGTTAGGGCTAGGGTTAGGGCTAGGGTTAGGGTTAGGGCTAGGGTTAGGGTTAGGGCTAGGGTTAGGGCTAGAGTTAGGGTTGGGGCTAAAGTTAGAGTTACGGTTTGGATTACATTTACGGTTGGGAAAGGGTTGGGATTAGGGTTAGGAGCGTTTCAGGGTTAGGGGTGTGGTTAGGGTTACTGTTGTGAATTCTGCTCTTGGGTTCCCTCCAGTGGTTGTTGGTGGGAATGCAGTTGTCTCTGATTCGCAGTCCTGGCCAGGTGTATTGATAATTACAATTCTGACTGGGATATTTAGGTGTGCAGGATCCTTTAGCCCCTGCCAGTTGTCAATGTTTCTCTGGAAGTGTTGGATATCTGCCTGGCCTCTCCTGCTTATCTGTCAGTTCAGCAAAGATAAGTGTCTGTTTCTTTTCCTGTGGCACACATGCAGTGTGCTTATTTTCAGTACTGTTCGTTTGTTTTTCTTTTGTCCAGATTAGACTGTGTTATGATTAGGCAACTCAGTACCACAGTGAACATAGAGGTCAGAGCACATACAGTGATCTGACAATAATCCAAAAGCATAGAACGAGCTCTGAGACGTGGGAACTCTGTTGACCGCAATCCCTAATCCTATCCAACAACACTAGAGGCAGCCGTGGATTGCGCCTAACGCTACCTATGCAACTCGGCACAGCCTGAGAAACTAGCTAGCCTGAAGATAGAAAATAAGCCTACCTTGCCTCAGAGAAATACCCCAAAGGAAAAGGCAGCCCCCCACATATAATGACTGTGAGTAAGATGAAAAGACAAACGTAGAGATGAAATAGATTTAGCAAAGTGAGGCCCGACTTTCTGAACAGAGCGAGGATAGGAAAGGTAACTTTGCGGTCAACACAAAACCCTAAAAACCACGCAAAGGGGGCAAAAAGACCCTCCGTACCGAATTAACGGCACGGAGGTACACCCTCTGCGTCCCAGAGCTTCCAGCAAACAAATAGATAAGCTGGACAGAAGAAAAGCAAACAAAATAGCAAAAGAAAACTTAGCTATGCAGAGCAGCAGGCCACAGGAACGATCCAGGAGGAAAACAAGTCCAATACTGGAACATTGACAGGAAGCCAGGCTCAAAGCACTAGGTGGAGTTAAGTAGAGCAGCACCTAACGACCTCACCACATCACCTGAGGGAGGAAACTCAGAAGCCGCAGTACCACTTCCCTCCACCAATGGAAGCTTACAGAGAGAATCAGCCGAAGTACCACTTGTGACCACAGGAGGGAGCTCTGCCACAGAATTCACAACAGTACCCCCCCCTTGAGGAGGGGTCACAGAACCCTCACCAGAGCCCCCAGGCCGACCAGGATGAGCCACATGAAAGGCACGAACAAGATCGGGAGCATGGACATCAGAGGCAAAAACCCAGGAATTATCTTCCTGAGCATAACCCTTCCACTTAACCAGATACTGGAGTTTCCGTCTTGAAACACGAGAATCCAAAATCTTCTCCACAATATACTCCAACTCCCCCTCCACCAAAACCGGGGCAGGAGGGTCAACAGAAGGAACCATAGGTGCCACGTATCTCCGCAACAATGACCTATGGAATACGTTATGTATGGAAAAAGAATCTGGAAGGGTCAGACGAAAAGACACAGGATTAAGAACCTCAGAAATCCTATACGGACCAATGAAACGAATTTTAAACTTAGGAGAGGAAACCTTCATAGGAATATGACGAGAAGATAACCAAACCAGATCCCCAACACGAAGTCGGGGACCCACACAGCGTCTGCGATTAGCAAAACGTTGAGTCTTCTCCTGGGACAAGGTCAAATTGTCCACTACCTGAGTCCAAATCTGCTGCAACCTGTCCACCACAGTATCCACACCAGGACAGTCCGAAGACTCAACCTGTCCTGACGAGAAACGAGGATGGAACCCAGAGTTGCAGAAAAATGGCGAAACCAAGGTAGCCGAGCTAGCCCGATTATTAAGGGCGAACTCAGCCAAAGGCAAAAAGGACACCCAGTCATCCTGATCAGCAGAAACAAAACATCTCAGATATGTTTCCAAGGTCTGATTGGTTCGTTCGGTCTGGCCATTAGTCTGAGGATGGAAAGCTGAGGAAAAAGACAAGTCAATGCCCATCCTACCACAAAAGGCTCGCCAAAACCTCGAAACAAACTGGGAACCTCTGTCAGAAACGATATTCTCTGGAATGCCATGTAAACGAACCACATGCTGGAAGAACAATGGCACCAAATCAGAGGAGGAAGGCAATTTAGACAAGGGTACCAAATGGACCATTTTCTAAATTTCTGACAATATAACTCTATCTCATCCTGACCCTGACAAAGAGCCAGCAAATTTTTTTCTGCCTGATCCACAGAATTAGGCTCATGGTACAGCAATCCGAGCGCCAGGAAAAACGCATCGATATTACTTAATGCAGGATCTCCTGGCGCAAGAGAAATTGCCCAGTCCTGAGGGTCGCCACGCAAAAAAGAAATAATGATCAAAACCTGTTGAACTGGATCACCAGAGGAGTGAGGTTTCAAGGCCAGAAATAGTTTACAATTATTTTTGAAACTCAGAAACTTAGTTCTATCACCAAAAAACAAATCCGGAATAGGAATTCTTGGTTCTAACATAGATTTCTGATCAATAGTGTCTTGAATCTTTTGTACTCTTGCCGAGAGCTGATCCACACATGAAGACAGACTTCTAATATCCATTGCTACACCTGTGTCCTGAACCACCCAAATGTCTAGGGGAAAAAAAGGCAAAACACAGTGCAGAGAAAAAAAAATGGTCTCAGAACTTCTTTTTTCCCTCTATTGAGAATCATTAGTACTTTGGCTCCCTGTACTGTTATGATTAGGCAACTCAGTACCACAGTGAACATAGAGGTCAGAGCACATACAGTGATCTGACAATAATCCAAAAACATAGAACGAGCTCTGAGACGTGGGAACTCTGTTGACCGCAATCCCTAATCCTATCCAACAACACTAGAGGCAGCCGTGGATTGCGCCTAACGCTACCTATGCAACTCGGCACAGCCTGAGAAACTAGCTAGCCTGAAGATTGAAAATAAGCCTACCTTGCCTCAGAGAAATACCCCAAAGGAAAAGGCAGCCCCCCACATATAATGACTGTGAGTAAGATGAAAAGACAAACGTAGAGATGAAATAGATTTAGCAAAGTGAGGCCCGACTTTCTGAACAGAGCGAGGATAGGAAAGGTAAGTTTGCGGTCAACACAAAACCCTAAAAACCACGCAAAGCGGGCAAAAAGACCCTCCGTACCGAACTAACGGCACGGAGGTACACCCTCTGCGTCCCAGAGCTTCCAGCAAACAAATAGATAAGCTGGACAGAAGAAAATCAAACAAAATAGCAAAGGAAAACTTAGCTATGCAGAGCAGCAGGCCACAGAAACGATCCAGGAGGAAAACAAGTCCAATACTGGAACATTGACAGGAAGCCAGGATCAAAGCACTAGGTGGAGTTAAGTAGAGCAGCACCTAACGACCTCACCACATCACCTGAGGGAGGAAACTCAGAAGCCGCAGTACCACTTCCCTCCACCAACGGAAGCTTACAGAGAGAATCAGCCGAAGTACCACTTGTGACCACAGAAGGGAGCTCTGCCACAGAATTCACAACAAGACTGTGTCTGTGTTTTCTCAGTATGGTTGGTTTCACTGGAGTTGCGGATATATGCTCCTACATCTTTAGTTAGATGTAGGAAGTTTTTTGTATATTCTGCTGTGGATTTTTTGAAGGGTTTTAATACTGACCGCACAGAACTCTGTCCTATCCTGTCCTATCTAGCTAGAGTGGCCTCCTGTGCTAAATCCTGTTTTTTCTGCTAAATCCTGTTTTTTCTGCCTGTGTATGTTTTTTCCTCTCCGACTCACCGCCAATATTTGTGGGGGGCTGTCTATCCTTTGGGGATTTTCTCTGAGGCAAGACAGTATTCCGATTTCCGTCTTTAGGGGTATTTAGTCCTCCGGCTGTGACGAGGTGTCTAGGTGTGTTAGGTACACTCCACGGCTACTTCTAGTTGCGGTGTTAAGTTCAGGGTTGCGGTCAGTATAGTGGCCACTTTCTCCAGTGAAAGTTCTCATGCAGCTCCAAGGTCACCGGATCATAGCAGTACAACTGGCCAACAATGAGTTAAATGCATCTCAGAAGAAGGGAAGGAAGCTCTTGAGCCATTTTTTTTCTCCATTCTGTTTTGTGTTCTCTTCCCTCTTAATATCTGGGTGGCTGAGGAGCCTGGTGCAAGCATGAATGTTCAGGAATTAGCTTCTCGTGTAGACCAGCTTGCTGCTAGGGTGCAAGGTATTTCTGATTATATTGTTCAGACTCCTGCTTTAGAACCGAAGATTCCTACTCCTGATTTGTTTTCTGGTGACAGGTCTAAATTTTTGAGTTTTAAAAACAACTGTAAACTGTTTTTTGACCTGAGACCTCGATCCTCTGGTGATTCCATTCAGCAGGTAAAAATCGTAATCTCCCTGCTGTGTGGCGACCCGCAGGATTGGGCGTTTTCCCTGGAATCTGGGAATCCGGTTTTGCTTAATATTGACTCCTTTTTTCAGGCTTTAGGACTATTATATGATGAACCTAATTCTGTGGATCAAGCTGAGAAGACCTTGTTGGCCCTGTCTCAGGGTCAAGAGGCGGCAGAATTGTATTGTCAGAAATTCAGAAAATGGTCTGTATTGACTAAATGGAATAATGATGCTTTGGCGGCAATTTTCAGAAGGGGGCTTTCTGAATCCGTTAAAGATGTTATGGTGGGGTTTCCCACACCCTCCAATCTGAGTGATTCTACGTCTCTGGCCATTCAGATTGACCGGCGCTTGCGGGAGCGCAGAACTGTGCGCACTATGGCGTTATCCTCAGAGCAAATTCCTGAGCCAATGCAGTGTGATAGGATTCTGTCTAGAACGGAACGACAAGGTTTCAGATGTCAAAATAGGTTATGTTATTATTGTGGCGACGCTTCTCATGTCATTTCTGTCTGCCCTAAGTGGACAAAGAGGATCGCCAGTTCAATTACCATCAGTACTGTACAACCTAAATTTCTGTTATCTTTGTCCTTGATCTGCTCAGTGTCATCATTTTCTGTCTTGGCGTTTGTGGATTCAGGCGCCGCCTTGAATTTAATGGATTTTGAGTTTGCCAAGCGTTGTGGTTTTCCCTTGCAGCTTTTGCAGAACCCTATTCCTTTGAGGGGCATTGATGCTACACCCTTGGCTAGAAATAAGCCCCAGTTTTGGACACAGGTAACCATGCTCATGGCGCCAGCCCATCAGGAAGATTGTCGATTTCTGGTGTTGCATAACTTGCATGATGTTATCGTGCTGGGTTTTCCATGGTTGCAGGTACATAATCCTGTGTTGGACTGGAAGTCCATGTCTGTGACTAGTTGTGGTTGTCAGGGGGTTCATAATGATGTTCCTTTGATGTCAATCTCCTCTTCTTCACATTCTGAGATTCCAGAGTTTTTGTCTGATTTTCAGGATGTATTCGATGAGCCCAAGTCCAGTTCCCTTCCACCGCACAGGGACTGTGATTGTGCTATTGACTTGATTCCAGGCTGAAGTTTCCTAAGGGTCGACTTTTCAACCTGTCTGTGCCTGAACACACCGCCATGCGGAGCTATATTAAGGAGTTTTTGGAGAAAGGGCATATTCGGCCATCTTCTTCATCGTTGGGAGCGGGGTTCTTTTTTGTTGCTAAAAAAGATGGTTCCTTGTGACCATGTATAGATTATCACCTCTTGAATAAAATCACGGTCAAGTTTCAATACCCGTTACCTTTGCTTTCCGATTTGTTTGCTAGGATTAAGGCAGCTAGTTGGTTTACCAAGATTGACCTTCGAGGGGCATATAATCTTGTTCCTATTAAGCAGGGTGATGAATGGAAAACTGCGTTTAACACGCCCGAAGGCCAATTTGAATACCTTGTGATGCCATTCGGACTCTCTAATGCTCCATCTGTTTTTCAATCCTTCATGCATGATATCTTCCGGACTTATCTTGATAAATTCTTGATTGTATATTTGGACGATATTTTGATTTTTTCCGATGATTAGGAGTCTCATGTGCAACAGGTCAGGATGGTATTTCAGATCCTTCGTGACAATGCCCTGTTTGTGAAAGGGTCTAAGTGTCTCTTTGGGGTGCAGAAAGTCTCTTTTTTGGGCTTCATTTTTTACTCCTTCGTCTATAGAGATGGATCCGGTTAAGGTTCAGGCCATTCATGATTGGATTCAGCCCACATCCGTGAAGAGCCTTCAGAAATTTTTGGGTTTTGCAAATTTTTACCGCCGTTTCATTGCTAATTTTTCCAGCGTGGTTAAACCCTTGACCGAATTGACGAAGAAGGGCGCTGATGTGGCGAATTGGTCCTCTGCGGCTGTCTCTGACTTTCAGAAGCTTAAACGTCGATTTACTTCTGCTCCAGTGTTGCACCAACCGGATGTTTCTCTTCCGTTTCAGGTTGAGGTTGACGCTTCTGAGATTGGGGCAGGGACCGTTTTGTCTCAGAGGGATCCTGTTGGTTCCTTAATGAAACTGTGTGCCTTCTTTTCCCGTAAGTTTTCGCCTGCTGAACGCAATTAGGATGTCAGCAATTGGGAGTTGTTGGCTATGAAGTGGGCGTTTGAGGAGTGGCGACATTGGCTTGAGGGAGCTAAGCACCGTATTGTGGTCTTGACCGATCATAAGAATTTGATTTACCTCGAGTCTGCTAAACAGCTGAATCCTAGACAGGCTCGATGGTCCTTGTTTTTTTCCCGTTTTGATTTCGTGGTCTCATACCTTCCGGGTTTTAAGAATATTAAGGCTGATGCCCTCTCTAGGAGTTTTTTGCCTGATTCTCCTGAGGTCTTAGAGCCGGTCGGTATTCTGAAAGAGGGGGTGGTCCTTTCTGCCATTTCCCCTGATTTACGATGGGTTCTTCAGGAATTTCAGGTTGACAAACCTGGCCGCTGTCCTGTGGGGAAATTGTTTGTTCCTGACAGATGGACTAGTAGAGTGATTTCTGAGGTTCACTGTTCCGTGTTGGCCGGTCATCCTGGTATTTTTGGTACCAGAGATTTGGTTGCTAGGTCCTTTTGGTGGCCTTCATTGTCACGTGATGTGCGTTCTTTTGTGCAGTCCTGTGGGACTTGTGCGCGGGCCAAGCCTTGTTGCTCCCGTGCTAGTGGGTTGCTTTTGCCATTGCCAGTCCCCGAGAGACCCTGCACGCATATTTCGATGGATTTTATTTCTGATCTTCCGGTCTCCCAGAAGATGTCTGTTATCTGGGTTGTTTGTGACCGGTTCTCTAAGAATGTTCATTTGGTGCCCTTACCTAAATTGCCTTCCTCTTCTGATTTGGTTCCGTTGTTCTTTCAGCATGTGGTTCGTTTGCATGGTATTCCGGAGAATATTGTTTCCGACAGAGGTTCCCAGTTTGTTTCTAGGTTTTGGCGGGCCTTTTGTGCTAGGCTGGGCATTGATTTGTCTTTTTCCTCTGCATTTCATCCTCAGACAAATGGCCAGACCGAGAGTACTAATCAGACCTTGGAGACTTATTTGAGATGCTTTGTGTCTGCTGATCAGGATGATTGGGTGGCCTTCTTGCCATTGGCTGAGTTTGCCCTTAATAATCGGGCTAGTTCTGCTACCTTGGTTTCGCCTTTCTTTTGTAATTTTGGTTTTCATCCTCGTTTTTCTTCTGGGCAGGTTGAGCCTTCTGACTGTCCTGGTGTGGATTCTGTGGTGGACAGATTGCAGCAGATTTGGGCTCATGTGGTGGACAAGTTGGTGTTGTCTCAAGAGGAGGCTCAACGTTTTGCTAATCATCGTCGGTGTGTTGGTTCCCGGCTTCGGGTTGGGGATCTGGTCTGGTTGTCTTCCCGTCATGTTCCTATGAAGGTTTCTTCTCCTAAGTTTAAACCTCGGTTTATTGGTCCTTATAGGATTTCTGAGATTATTAATCCGGTGTCTTTTCAACTGGCGCTTCCGGCCTCTTTTGCTATCCATAATGTCTTCCATAGATCTTTGTTGCGGAAATATGTGGAGCCCGTTGTTCCCTCTGCTGATCCTCCGGCCCCTGTGTTGGTTGATGGGGAGTTGGAATATGTTGTTGAGAAGATTTTGGATTCCCGTTTTTCGAGGCGGAAGCTTCAGCACCTGGTCAAATGGAAGGGTTATGGCCAGGAGGATAATTCTTGGGTTTTTGCCTCTGATGTCCATGCTGCTGATTTGGTCCGTGCCTTTCATCTGGCTCGTCCTGATCGTCCTGGGGGCCCTGGTGAGGGTTCGCTGACCCCTCCTCAAGGGGGGGGGGGTACTGTTGTGATTTCTGCTCTTGGGTTCCCTCCAGTGGTTGTTGGTGCGAATGCAGTTGTCTCTGACTTGCAGTCCTGGCCAGGTGTATCGGATAATTACAATTCTGACTGGGATATTTAGGTGTGCAGGATCCTTTAGCCCCTTCCAGTTGTCAATGTTTCTCTGGAAGTGTTGGATCTCTGCCTGGCCTCTCCTGCTTATCTGTCAGTTCAGCAAAGATAAGTGTCTGTTTCTTTTCCTGTGGCACACATGCAGTGTGCTTATTTTCAGTACTGTTCATTTGTTTTTCTTTTGTCCAGATTAGACTGTGTCTGTGTTTTCTCAGTCTGGTTGGTTTCACTGGAGTTGCAGATATACGCTCCTACATCTTTAGTTAGATGTAGGAAGTTTTTTGTATATTCTGCTGTGGATTTTTTTAAGGGTTTTAATACTGACCGCACAGAACTCTGTCCTATCCTGTCCTATCTAGCTAGAGTGGCCTCCTGTGCTAAATCCTGTTTTTTCTGCCTGTGTATGTTTTTTCCTCTCCGACTCACCGCCAATATTTGTGGGGGGCTGTTTATCCTTTGGGGATTTTCTCTGAGGCAAGATAGTATTCCTATTTCCATCTTTAGGGGTATTTAGTCCTCCGGCTGTGATGAGGTGTCTAGGTGTGTTAGGTACACTCCACGGCTACTTCTATTCGCGGTGTTAAGTTCAGGTTTGCGGTCAGTATAGTGGCCACTTTCTCCAGTGAAAGTTCTCATGCAGCTCCAAGGTCACGAAATCATAACAGGTTACCGTTGAGATTAGGGTTAGTGGTGTGTTTGGATTAAGGTTTCAGTTATTATTGGGGGGGGGGTTCCACTGTTTAGGCACATCAGGGGCTCTCCAAATGTTACATGGCGTTCGATCTCAATTCCAGCCAATTCTGCGTTGAAGTAAAACAGTGCTCCTTCCCTTCCGAGCTCTGCCATGCGCCCAAACGGTGGTCCCCCCCCACATATTGGGTATCAGTGTACTCAGGACAAATTGAACAACATATTTTTGAGGTTCAATTTCAACTGTTACCCTTGGAAAAATAGAAAACTGGGGGCTAAAAAATAATTTTTGTGGAAAAAAAAGATTTTTTATTTTCACGGCTCTGCATTATAAACTGTAGTGAACCACTTGGGGGTTCAAACTTCTCACAACACATCTAGTTAAGTTCCTTGTGGGGTCTAGTTTCCAATATGGGGACACTTGTGGGGGATTTCTACTGTTTAGGTACATTAGGGGCTCTGCAAATGCAACGTGACGCCTGCAGACCAATCCATATAAGTCTGCATTCCAAATGGCGCTCCTTCCCTTCCGAGCTCTGCCATGCGCCCAAACGGTGGTTCTCACCCACATATTGGGTATCAGCGTACTCAGGACAAATTGGACAACAACTTTTGATGTCCAATTTCTTCTCTTACCCTTGGGAAAATACAAAACTGGGGGCTAAAAAATAATTTTTGTGGGAAAAGAATTTTTTTTATTTTCACGGCTCTGCATTAGAAACTGTAGTGAAATACTTGGGGATTCAAAGCTCTCACAACACATCTAGATGAGTTCCGTAGGGGGTCTACTTTCCAAAATGGTGTCACTTGTGGGGGGTTTCAATGTTTAGGCACATCAGTGGCTCTCCAAACGCAACATGGCGTCCCATCTCAATTCCTGTCAATTTTGCATTGAAAAGTCAAATGGCGCTCCTTCCCTTCCGAGCTCTCCCTTGTGCCCAAACAGTGGTTTACCCCCACATATGGAGTATCAGCGTACTCAGGACAAATTGTACAACAACTTTTGGGGTCCATTTTCTCCTGTTACTCTTGGTAAAATAAAACAAATTGGAGCTGAAGTAAATTTTTTGTGAAAAAAAGTTAAATGTTCATTTTTATTTAAACATTCCAAAAATTCCTGTGAAACACCTGAAGGGTTAATAAACTTTTTGAATGTGGTTTTGAGCACCTTGAGGGGTGCAGTTTTTAGAATGGTGTCACACTTGGTTATTTTCTATCATATAGACCCCTAAAAATGACTTCAAATGAGATGTGGTCCCTAAAAAAATGGTGTTGTAAAAATGAGAAATTGCTGGTCAACTTTTAGGGTATGTTTCCACGTGCAGGAAACGCTGCGTGTCTGACGCTGCATAGAGCCGCAGCGTCAGACACGCAGCGTCCAGATGTTACAGCATAATGGAGGGGATTTAATGAAATCCCGTCTCCACTATGCATGGTAACACGCACGCGGCGGCCCTGCGACTCCGGACATGCTGCGCGTCTTTTCAGATTGCGGCATGTCCGTATATCTTGCGGCGACGCTGCGTCACCGCAAGATATAGCACAGGGCCCTATGCGATGGGTGCGATGATGCCGGATGTGTGCTGTGAACACATCCGGCATCATCGCGTCCCAGAAGGGGGCGGGGCTTAGCACAGAGCGGCAAAGCCGCTCCGACGATACCGCCGGCCATCCTGATCGTGGACACGCAGCCTTAGGCTATGTGCACACGTCAGGATATTCTTGCAGAAATTACCTGACAAAATCAGGACATTTCTGCCAGAAATCCGCATGCGTTTTTTGTGCGGATTTTTAGCAGATTTTTTGCGTTTTTTCTGGACACTCCAATTTAATGGGAAAACCGCAAAAAATCCGCAAAAATAATGAACATGCTACTTTTTTTTGCGGAATGCGTTTTTTTTGCGGAAAAAAACGCAAACGTGCACAAAACATGCAGAATGCATTCTAAATGATAGGATGCATATTGTTTGCGGTTTTTTAGCGATTTTATAGCGTTTTTATCGGGAAAATCTGCAAACAAAGCGCAAAAAATCCTGACGTGTGCACATAGCCTTAACCCGTATAACACCCTAACCAAAAAATATTTGGGGTCCATAATTGTGCTGATGTAAAGTAGACATGTGGGAAATGTAACTTATTAAGTATTTTGTGTGACATATCTCTGTGATTTAATTGCATAAAAATTCAAATTTTGAAAATTTTCACCAAATTTCCGTTTTTTTCACAAATAAACGCAGGTAATAGCATAGAAATTTTACCACTATCATGTATATGTCACGAGAAAACATTGTCAGAATCACCGGGATCCATTGAAGTGTTCCAGAGTTATAACCTCATAAAGGGACAGTGGTCAGAATTGTAAAAATTGGCCCGGTCATTAATGTTCAAACCACCCTTTGGGGTAAGGGGGTTAAGCATGTACTGTAGACAAAATGCATACTGTAAAAAACAAACAGCAAAAGCTCTAAGGGTATGTGCCCACAATCAGTAAATGCTGCGGGTCGACTGCTGTATACTTGTGCAGCGTACAACTCGCAGCAGCCAGATGTTACAGCATAGTGGATGGGATTTCAAGAAATTCCATCTCTACTATGCGTGCACTGACACCCGCACCTCACCTGCGGAGACGGACATGCAGCGCGTCTCTCCAGACAGCAGCATGTCAATTTATCTTGCGTAGACTCGAGTCTCCGCAAGAGAAATCTCACCCGTGCAATGTATAGGACGCGGTGATTCTGCACAGTTCAGTGATCACAGAGGAATCACCTGTGTTCAAAAGATGGCAGCACTTTGGATGTAGCACATGTCCGCTGCATCCAAAGGGCTGCCATTTCCGGATCGTCTGCACATACCCTAAAAAATGAGTGTTTTGAAAGATGTGTTTTTACTGCCAAGAGAGCAGGCTTTGGCTGAAAAAAATGCACCAAAAATGCTGATTCCTATGCACACCTGTACTATATGTGTATGGTTTACCCTGATTATTTCACGTGGGAATTCATTTATTTCTATATAATAAATACCCTGATTCAGCAGACAATATTCTTGTCTTGTGTCATCCAGACAGTAGTGACAGCAGGTCGCCCTGTGAGATTACAAGCAGTGACTGGTCAGAGCCCATGCTGATGGCTGCTGTATGTGACTGTGAAACCTGATCCTTAAGCAATCAGCTCAGAGCTACGGGACCACAGTCAAGGGGGGTTTGTGAGAGACGCTCCGGGACTACAGAGCAATGCACAGCATTATTCACTGCTGTCCACTCTTTGGGCACTTCATAAAGGGGCTGCAGATGCAGGGGCCCCCCTTTGTAGGTGGGGGCCCCAGGCGTCTGCCTGGTCTGCCTGTCCCAAACGCCAGCCATGTTGCTATCCACCCCCACATGGTGTCGGAGACGAAGGAAAAAAGTGGTTACTTTTTTCTTCTCCCCAGTGTTCATGATTAGCCGACCACTTGTTTGCAACCCCACACTCATATAATTGAATATTTTGGTAGTGCACAAGCGACATATTGTCGTTACTCGCCCAAGTATCACTATGCTAGGTGTACTCGGTGAGCACCGAGTATTTCCGGGATTATTTGGTGGGAGCTCGGGTCTCCATCCTGCAATTCTGGTGCTCTTTAGAGCTCAATGACAGTGCATGGATTGTCAGCCATGCACTGTAATGCTGTAGCCATCTTTGTTGTGGTATTACAGTGATTGGCTGGCCGCACAGTGTCATCAGGTCTATAAGAGATGTGACGCCGCCCTGCTCGTTGCATTCTGCTCCGGACTTAGCGAGTGTAAGGAGAGGTGCTGCTGAGATAGGGTCAGAATCGTGCATTTAAGGCTGGAGTCACACTTAGCGTAAGAAAATACGGTCCCTTTTTTACTGCCGAGATACACAGAAAAGTTCCTGAACAGTGATCCGTATTCACTGCGAGGATGCAATTTTTTCAAAAAATTATCCGTGTGTCATCTGTATGGCATCCGTACGGCGAAATTTTCTCGCCGACTTGCAAAATGGACATAGAATGGATCCATGGGCTCAAATATTTGTGAAAACATATATACAGTATATATATATATATATATATATATATATATATGTATATATATATATATATATATATATATATTATATTTCATACAGAGCTAGATAGCAGAAGAGCCGGTAATTCAATTGCCGGCTTTTGCTAACTCCTTATCAAACCCGACAGGGTATGAAACATAGTTTACATACAGTAAACCATTTCATATCCCTTTTTTTTTACACATTCCTCACTAATAATGTTACAAGTGTCTGTGTGCTAAATTTGGGAGCTGTAGGTGTTAAAATAAAGGGTTCAATCACAGAAAAAACTGGCGAGGGCTCCCGCGCAATTTTCTCCGCCAGAGTGGGAAAGCTGAGGGCAGATATTAACCCCTTTACCCCCAAGGGTGGTTTGCACGTTATGGACCGGGCCAATTTTTACAATTCTGACCACTGTCCCTTTATGAGGCTATAACTCTGGAACGCTTCAACGGATCCCGGTGATTCTGACACTGTTTTCTCGTGACATATTGTACTTCATGATAGTGGTAAAATTTCTTTGATATTACCTGCGTTTATTTGTGGAAAAAAATGGAAATATGGCGAAAATTTTGAAAATTTCGCAATTTTCCAACTTTGAATTTTTATGCAATTAAATCACAGAGATATGTCACACAAAATACTTAATAAGTAACATTTTCCACATGTCTACTTTACATCAGCACAATTTTGGAACCAAAATTTTTTTTTGTTAGGGAGTTATAAGGGTTAAAAGTTGACCAGCAATTTCTAATTTTTACAACACCATTTTATTTTAGGGACCACATCTCATTTGAAGTCATTTTGAGGGGTCTATATGATAGAAAATACCCAAGTGTGACACCATTCTAAAAACTGCACCCCTCAAGGTTCTCAAAACCACATTCAAGAAGTTTATTAACCCTTCAGGTGTTTCACAGGAATTTTTGGAATGTTTAAATAAAAATTAACAATTAACTTTTTTTCATAAAAAATTTACTTCAGCTCCAATTTGTTTTATTTTACCAAGGGTTACAGGAGAAAATGGACCCCAAACCTTGTTGTACAATTTGTCCTGAGTACGCCGATACCCGATAAGTGGAGGTAAACCACTGTTTGGGCGCATGACAGAGCTTGGAAACGAAGGAGCGCCATTTGACATTTTAATGCAAAATTGGCTGGAATTGAGATGGGACGCCATGCTGCGTTTGGACAGCCACTGATGTGCCTAAACATTGAAACCCCCCACAAGTGACACCATTTTGGAAAGTAGACCCCCTAAGGAACTTATCTAGAGGTGTGGTGAGCACTTTGACCCACCAAGTGCTTCACAGAAGTTTATAATGCAGAACTGTAAAAATAAAAAATCATTTTTTTTTCACAAAAATTATCTTTTCGCCCCCAATTTTTTATTTTCCCAATGGTAAAAGAAGAAATTGGAACCAAAAAGTTGTTGCACAATTTGTCCTGAGTACTCTGATACCCCATATGTGGGGGTAAACCACTGTTTGGGCGCATGGGAGAGCTTGGAAGGGAAGGAGCGCCGTTTGACCTTTCAATGCAAAATTGACAGGAATTGAGATGGGACGCCATGTTGCGTTTGAAGAACCACTGATGTGCCTAAACATTGAAACCCCCCACAAGTGACACCATTTTGGAAAGTAGACCCCCTAAGGAACTTATCTAGAGGTGTGGTGAGCACTTTGACCCACCAAGTGCTTCACAGAAGTTTATAATGCAGAACTGTAAAAATAAAAAATCATTTTTTTTTCACAAAAATTATCTTTTCGCCCCCAATTTTTTATTTTCCCAATGGTAAGAGAAGAAATTGGAATCAAAAAGTTGTACAATTTGTCCTGAGTACGCTGATACCCCATATGTGGGGGTAAACCACTGTTTGGGCGCATGGGAAAGCTCGGAAGGGAAGGAGCGCCGTTTGACCTATCAATGCAAAATTCACAGGAATTGAGATGAGACGCCATGTTGCGTTTGGAGAGCCACTGATGGGCCTAAACATTGAAACCCCCCACAAGTGACACCATTTTGGAAAGTAGACCCTCTAAGGAACTTATCTAGATGTGTGGTGAGCACTTTGACCCACCAAGAGCTTCACAGAAGTTTATAATGCAGAGCCGTAAAAATAAAACAAAAATTTTTTCCCACAAAAATTATTTTTTAGCCCCCAGTTTTGTATTTTCCCGAGGGTAACAGGAGATATTGGACCCCAAAAGTTGTTGTACAATTTGTCCTGAGTGCGCTGATACCCCATATGTCGGGGGGAACCACCGTTTGGGCGCATGGGAGGGCTCGGAAGGGAAGGAGCGCCATTTGGAATACAGACTTAGATGGAATGGTCTGCAGGTGTCACATTGCGTTTGCAGAGCCCCTAATGTACCTAAACAGTAAAAAAAAAACACATGTGACCCCATATTGGAAACTAGACCCCCCACGAACTTATCTAGATGTGTTGTGAGAACTTTGAGCCCCCAACTGTTTCACTACAGTTTATAACGCAGAGCCGTGAAAATAAAAAAATCCTTTTTTTTCCCCACAAAAATTATTTTTTAGCCCCCAGTTTTGTATTTTCCCAAGGGTAACAGGAGAAATTGGACCCCAAAAGTTGTTGTCCAATTTGTCCTGAGTACGCTGATACCCCATATGTTGGGGTAAACTCCTGTTTGGGCACACGGGAGAGCTCGGAATGGAAAGAGCACTGTTTTACTTTTTCAACGCAGAATTGGCTGGAATTGAGATCGGATGCCATGTCGCGTTTGGAGAGCCCCTGATGTGTCTAAACAGTGGAAACCTCCCAATTATAACTGAAACCCTAATCCAAACACACCCCTAACCCTAATTCCAACGGTAACCCTAACCACACCTCTAACCCAGACACACCCCTAACCCTAATCCCAACCCTATTCCCAACCGCAAATGTAATCCAAACCCTAACCCTAACTTTAGCCCCAACACTAACTGTAGCCTTAACCCTAACTGTAGCCTTAACCCTAGCCCTAACCCTAGCCCTAACCATAACTCTAGCCCTAACCCTAGCCCTAACCCTAGCCCTAACCCTAGCCCTAACCCTAACCCTAGCCCTAACCATAACCCTAGCCCTAACCCTAGCCCTAACCCTAGCCCTAACCCTAATGGGAAAATGGAAATAAATACATTTTTTTAATTTTTTTATTTTTCCCTAACTAAGGGGGTGATGAAGGGGGGTTTGATTTACTTTTATAGCGGGTTTTTTAGCGGATTTTTATGATTGGCAGCCGTCACACACTGAAAGACGCTTTTTATTGCAAAAAATATTTTTTGCATTACCACATTTTGAGAGCTATAATTTTTCCATATTTGAGTCCACAGAGTCATGTGAGGTCTTGTTTTTTGCGGGACGAGTTGTCGTTTTTATTGGTAACATTTTCGGGCACGTGACATTTTTTTATCGCTTTTTATTCCGATTTTTGTGAGGCAGAATTACCAAAAACCAGCCATTCCTGAATTTCTTTTGGGGGAGGCGTTTATACCGTTCCGCGTTTGGTAAAATTGATAAAGCAGTTTTATTCTTCGGGTCAGTACGATTACAGCGACACCTCATTAATATCATTTTTTTTTATATTTTGGCGCTTTTATACTATAAAAACTATTTTATAGAAAAAATAATTATTTTTGCATCGCTTTATTCTGAGGACTATAACTTTTTTATTTTTCTGCTGATGTTGCTGTATGGCGGCTTGTTTTTTGCGGGACAAGATTACGCTTTCAGCGGTGCCATGGTTATTTATATCCGTCTTTTTGATTGCGTGTGTTAGGGGTCGAGTTCCTGCCTCTGCACAGGGGGAATCTCGGACCATCTCCGCTGCGGTCTCCAATTCTTCTCCTGCCGCAGTGGAGCCTGCTCAGCTGAGACGTCGATCCCAGCGTCTTGCTCAGTCTGACTCTTCTAGGGCTAAGTCCTGCTTTTCACGTTCTGAGCAAGCCCAGAGTAAGATCTCTCAGTGGAGATCGAGGGTCACATGATCAGATGCTGCAGCTAAGGTCCTTGTAGGTGTTAGGACTAAATCCTGCTTTGCACTCTGAGCATGCCCAGGGCAAGATCTCTCAGTGGAGATCTGGGGTCACATGCTCAGGTGCTGCAGCTAAACGTGTTGCAGCTATTTAAGGCTCGCATGGCCGCACGGCCATGCGCTAGTATCAAGTCATATATGTGCTTTGCGCCAGTGTGGTTATGTATGAGTGTGTTCAGGGACCCGGCTGAAATAAGCCCCTAGAATACCGGCTTCTCCGGTGAGGAGATTGCATGTTACATAACCACTGACTGCTATCGGTTTGGCAGGAAGCTTGTGCTCCTGTGAGGCTAACAGGGCGCAGTGCTTCCCTTTCATGGCTACTCTGTGAAGTAACAGAGCTAGCCTATACCGCCTAACAGTTCCGCCATTCGCTAGCAGCAGGTTCCTCCTGCACGGTGGACCTCGGGCTGCGAACGCACCTTTCATAATAAACATCTCTACTTTCTCGGTGCGTTCCGCTAGCCCTAATAGCGTGTTATTCCACTTTTTGTTCGGCGGTATGATAATAAAGCGTTGTTTTTTGTCTCGTTTTTTTTTTCTTCTTTTTTTCTTATGGTGTTTACTGAAGGGGTTAACTAGTAGGACAGTTTTATAGGTCGGGTTGTTACGGACGCGGCGATACTAAATATGTGCACTTTTATTGTTTTTTTTTTATTTAGATAAAGAAATTTATTTATGGGAATAATATATATATTTTTTTTCATTATTTAGGATTTTTTTTTTTTTTACAGACTTGTAAAAAAATGTTTTAACTTTTTTACTTTGTCCCAGGGGGGGACAATACAGATCGGTGATCTGCCAGTTTGCACAGCACTCTGACAGATCACCGATCTGTCTCAGAGTGCTGCAGCGTTACCAAGTGCCTGCTCTGAGCAGGCACTTGGTAAGGCACCTCCCTCCCTGCAGGACCCGGATCCGCGGCCATCTTGGATCCGGGACTTGCTGCAGGTAGGAAGGTAGGAGACCCCCGGAGCAACGCGATAACATCGCGTTGCTGCGGGGGTCTCAGGGAAGCCCGCAGGGAGCCCCCTCCCTGCGCGATGCTTCCCTGCACCGCCGGCACATCGCGATCATGTTTGATTGCGGTGTGCCGGGGGTTCATGTGCCGGGGGCGGTCCGTGACCGCTCCTGGCACATAGTGCCGGATGTCAGCTGCGATAAGCAGCTGACACCCGGCCGCGATCGGCCGCGCTCCCCCCGTGAGCGCGGCCTATCGCCTATGACGTACTATTCCGTCCTTGGGAAGTAGGGCCCACCCCACATGGACGGAATAGTACGTCTAATGGCAGAAAGGGGCTAATAGCCTAGAGAGGGACCATGGATATTGGCCCCCCTGGCTAAAAACATCTTCCCCCAGCCACCCCAGAAAAGGCACATCCGTAAGATGTGCCTATTCTGGCACTTAGCCACTCTCTTCCCACTCCCGAGTAGCAGTGGGATATGGGGTAGTAAGGGATTAATGTCACCTTGCTAATGTTAGGTGATATTAAGCCAGGTTAATAATGGAGAGATGTCAATAAAACACCTATCCATTATTAATCCAATAGTAATAAAGGGTTAAAAAAACACACACACACATTAGGAATAAAGTATTTTAATGAAATAAAGACACTTGGTGTTGTAATATCTTTATTATATGCTCAATCCAAATGATGACCCTTGTCTTCTGTAAAAAAGGTAAAAAAACAAACAACAATATCCCATACCTGTCCGCCGTACAGTCATATCCCACGATGTAAATCCATCTGAAGGGGTTAAATAATTTTACAACGAGGAGCCTGCTAACGCAGCCACCCTTGGCTGTAAAAACTGGGGAATGAGTGAAATGCAGGGGAATGTAGCTACCTAGGCATGCGGTGCTGTGCCCCCTGCTGGCATATCCTCATGAACTCGAGCGTGGGAAAATATTCTGAAAAATTCCCATGCTTCAGTAATGGGATATTGTTGTTTGATGCTAAGCATCTCTGGGAACTCCTTCAAGATTGTTGGAAGAACATTCCCGGTGACTACCTCTTGAAGCTCATCAAGAGAATGCCAAGAGTGTGCAAAGCAGTCATCAAAGCAAAAGGTGGCTACTTTGAAGAACCTAGAATATAAGACATATTTTCAGTTGCTTCACACTTTTTTGTTACGTATATAATTCCACATGTGTTAATTCATAGTTTTGAAGCCTTCAGTGTGAATTTACAATTTTCATAGTCATGAAAATATAGAAAAATCTTTAAATGAGAAGGTGTGTCCAAACTTTTGGTCTGTACTGTACCTATACTATGTGTAGACATTAATTTTATCTATTCTATTCTAACCTGTCAGTGTGATTTTACTGCATAGCGTACTGAATTACCGGCTTTTCTATAGAACACCGATGCGTATTTGTTGCAAGTCACACGCATGGTCCGTGTGTAATGCGTATTTTTCTCGCTTCCATAGACTTTCATTGGTGGATTTTTTGCGCAATACGCTGACAAATGCTGCATGCTTCGATTTTCTCAGCCAGTAAAATATAGCCGAGAAATACACGCCAGATAAGAGCTGCCCCATAGAGAAACATTGGTCAGTGTGCAATGCGTTTTTTTTGCACCTCTCATACGTCTGTATTCCTCTCTAGTGTGACCCTGGCCTAAGAGTTAGTGCAGCGCCCCAGGGTCTTGGTCGTTGCAGTAATGTCATTCTCCTCCAGGAGGAGTGATGTTACGTCTGAAGGCAATAAAGGAAATCTCTTTACCAGGTATCATGAAACATGCAACACACTTCACACTCCAGTCCACCAGGGGGAGCTATGCTCCTATTTATTAGGGCACTCTTCACAATTAGGTGAAACTGTTGGTCTGGATAGGAAGTTAGTCAGAAGCTGACTGGGCTTCACCCAGGCAGTACCTGTCAGGCAGACAGAGGAAAAGGAGGAACATCTAGCAGTTGCCAACAAAATGGTCCCTGACAGGGGTGGGATCTTGTCAGAGGCTTAGACAGAAGGCCATGGAGCTGCGACTGCCTACTGAAGCAGCAGCATCCTAAGGAAGGACACGAAAGAGAATTGTATTGTAGAGGGTGAGAAACGAAGTCATAGCAAAAGGAGAGGAAACCAGAAGGAGTTCTGCCCTACACAGACTGCCTCCTTCTGAGGCGCAGGATCCGGTAGCCGGAACACCGAGGGAGAAATCGTCTCCATGCCTTGCTCCAGAGACCGGCAGGACAGCTAATTGCACATTACTGATCCGCACTTATACCCAGGAGGCACGGTGGCAACTTGTGGAGGCTGGGGCGAGCTAGAGTCCCTGTAAAAAGCCTCAGGCCACCAGTCATACGGGTTTGCTCCTATCCATCTGGGGGACAGAGAGAAAAACATAACATCTAGAAAACCAACATCAGTTGTGAGGACCTTATGAGAGGCTCAGCAGTAAGGTACTACAACATCCAGGCGCTAGAGGAAGGCTACTGATTTCCACCTGGATAAGGGGACTCTGGATTTGCCTTCGGACCGGCCGGACTCTGTCTGCCCTGTGATCTGGTGCTCTGGACTGTGGATCCTGAAGCCTTCAGTAAAGGTAAAGAGACTGCAACCTTGTGTCCTCGTTCTTCACTGCGCCTCACACCATCCACCATCTACACACTGGGAAGCCCTGGGGACACACTTCACTTGTGGGAAGGTATACCATCTAGCTGCCATAACATCACCCCGGCGGACCCCTAAGCAGCGTCGGTCACCCTGACCGAATACCACAGGTGGCGTCACGAACACTTCCCCTTTAAAGACCTTTCCCTTTTACAACGGACCTCCCGAGGGCCACGGACCGGGTCAGCCACCGTGACATCCCCCTTGAGAACCGGAGGGCCCGGTTCCAAGTACCCCACTGCCCTGTGGGGGCGCTCCATTAGTGTAGGTCTGCAACTGTTCAGCCCACAAGTTCTGAGAAATCAACAGTCCTTTTTAGGGCTAATTCGGAGGTCCCGAGATTGCAGAGCTAGGTAGGCAGGGGAGTCTATGTGCGCATATCCACATCAGTGCAAGGCCTGCAGGCACTGTATGTGAGTACATAGCTGTCACTGCATACCTCCAAAAACTCCATTACTGTCTGCTGCTGCTTAATTAATGTATATCTAGCTGCAGTTTTCTGCGGCTTTTGTTTTTTTTTGTTCACCTGATACCTGCTCCTCTTATTCTAAAGCAATCCATAGCCCCCTTATTTTAACATTTATTTGCCTGTTCACGCTGCCTACTACAGCCAGGTTATTGAAATCTAAGAACGTGCAAATCTACCTTTTTTTTTGTCCCAGACACCAGATGTGAGTGCGCCAAAAAAGCTTTTTTTTTTTTGTGTCATAGCCAACTAGTTGACACAATTTAGTTGTGCCCCAAAAAAATCAAGGCCACATATACATCAGTCTGTTACCTGAGGCTGACGGCTGGTGTATCGGTGGTGGAAAAATCGTAGCTTCGCAGGCATAGGTTTCATAGTTCTGTCTGCTAGCGTTGTTGTTCTCTTAATTTTTTGGCAAATTTCACATACAATAGAAAAAATGTAGACAGTCTGTTATCTCTGGCTGCGGCCTGGTGTATCGGTGGTGGAAAAATCATAGCTTCACAGGCATAAGTTTCATAGTTCTGTCTGTTAGCCTTGTTCCACTCTTTTTTTGTTATTTTAAAAATTCTCCTAAACCCCCCACCCCCCCCCAAAAAAAAAAATTATACAGTCTGTTATGTCAGGCCTCAGCCGGTTGTATCTGTGGTGGAAAAATCATAGTTTCGCAGGCATACGTCTCATAGTTCTGTGTGCTAGCCTTGGTCTCGTTTTTCTTTTTTTTTTTTTTTTTTAATTCACCCCCCAAAAAAAATATATTTTATATAGTCTGTTATGTTAGGCTGAGGCCTGGTGTATCTGTGGTGGAAAAATCGTAGCTTTGAAGGCATACTGATCAGATATAATTTTGCTCCGAATAAATACATTTGTGTTGAGCATTTGAAATAGTTCAGTAGTCCATTTTTTAACGGGCAAGGCAAGAGACTAGGAAATGGACCTGATGCTGATGGTGCATGCAGAGGACGAGGCCGTGGCCAAGCTGAAAGTGGGCCACAACAAAGACCCACATTTTCTTGCTCGACCTTCCTGTCCCAGTTTTTAAAGGATCACAGCACACCACTATTGAAGCCAGAGCAGTGTGAAATGGTTGTTGGTTGTATAGCCGATAATGCTTCCAGTCACTTAGCCACCACCACCACCACCACCATGTCTTCCACACAGTCAAGTCTGAGTAGCCATGAGTGTGGACCGGATATTCCTCACCCTCATCCTCCTTCCTCCCACCATGCCGAGTGCCCTGAGACAACTAATCCCACACTTGGACACTTCAAAGAGCTGTTCAGTTTTCCCTTTCAAGATTTAATACTCTTGGCCAGTCAACTTGAAATGGGGCCAGATGAGATTGCATATAGCGATGCCCAAAGCTTTGACCATCCACAGTCACACGAAGGTGAAGGTGGAAAAGGGTCACAAGAGGTGGATGATGATGAGACACAATTGCCAGAAAGTCAGGAGGAGGAGCATGGTGCGGATCTGGAAGACAAGGTGGTGGATGACATAGTGACTGACCCAACATGGCAGGAGGACATGCAAAGCGAGGACAGCAGCACACATGGGGAAGGAGGCATATCACCCCAACATACAGGAAGAAGCAGTGTGGTGGCCACAGACAGAAGGCGTGCATCCGTTCCCCGTAACACCAACACGATGGAAATTGCCATTCCAACAGTTAGATCTTCCCGAATCTGGTTATTTTTTAAAGACTCTGCCGATAACCCCAAACAGGCAATTTTCAGCACCTGCCATGCCCGCATCAGCAGGGGTAGCAAAACTACCAGCTTGACCACCATCAGCATGATCAGTCACATGGCAGCAAAGCACCCGACTTTGTGGGCCGACTCCCCTGGCTCCAGGAACACTGTTTGCAGGTGACACCACTGCTTCGTCCACTGTTTTGCGTATAAGCCAATCCCCAGTCCACCATGCATGTGAAGATGGGTCTAGCTCTGCACCTGTTGTTGCGCACAGTCAAGCAGCACCAATATCAAGCCCGTCCACGTCCTTGTCCCAGCACAGCCTTCAGTTGTCTATACCCAAGTCATTGGAACGCAAGTGGAAATACCCAGCCAACACCCCACAAGCCACAGTCCTAAATTCTAATATTCCTCTTCTGCTTGCACTCAAAATGTTGCCTTTTAGGCTCGTTGAGATGAAAGCTTTCCGCAACCTGATGGCGGCGGCCGTCCCAAGGTACTCGGTCTCCAGTCACCACTAATTCTTCCGGTTTGCTGTACCGGCATTACACCAGCATGTGTTCCACAACATTACCCCTGCCCTCAACAATGCTGTTACTGGGAAAGTCGACTTAACCATGGACACGTGGGCAAGTGCTTGTGGCCAGGGACAGTACATCTCATTGACGGCACACTGGGTTAACATAGTGGAAACCGGAACCCAGTCGGACCATGGGATGGAACACATCCTCCCCACGCCGATGACTGCGGGCCCTATCAGGGTTGCCCCGACAGCCTACAGCTTCTGCACCTCCTCTTCAGCCTCCATCTCTGAAATCAACACATCAGTCAGAAGCTGGAAGTACTGCAGCACTGCCTCAGCCAAGCGGCAACAGGCTGTGCTGAAGCTAATCTGCATAGGTGACAAACCGCACAATGCGGAAGAGTTGTGGACAGCGCTGAAAGAGCAGTCAGATACCTGGATGACACCGCTGAACCTACAGCCAGGCATGGTCGTGTGTGACAATGGGCGGAACCTGGTGGCGGCTCTGAGGCAAGGTGAGCTCACACACATACCTTGTTTGGCCCATGTGCTTAACCTCATGGTTCAACGTCTTCTGAAAAGCTAGCTGGAGCTGCTGGATCTGCTAGTGAAAGTATGTCGTCTGTCTGCCCATTCTAGAAAGTCAGCTACATCTTCAGCTGCCCTTGCCATGTTTCAGCAGCGATTGCAGCTTCTGGCTCACCGACTGGTGTGTGATGTCCCCATGCTGCATATGTTGGAAAGGATTTGTGAGCAGATGAGGGCAGTTGTTGACTACCAACATCAACAAGGCCGTTGATATCCAGTTCAGACTCCACACATAAGACCTCAGGAGTGGACATGGATGTCAGACATATGTACCATCCTACAAAACTTTGAGGACTGCACCAAGATGGTGAGTGGCGATGATGCCATAATTAATATCACCATCCCGCTTCTCAGCCTTCTAAAAACCTCTCTGCTCACAATTAAAGAGGATACATTGCAGGCAGAGCATGAGGACATGGATCAAGAAACCATACAAGGGCATGACACTCAGCCCAGCCTCATGTCTTCCCAATGTGGATTGGTGGGCAATGAGGAGGAAGAACAGGAGCTACTTTCATGCGCTATAGACGGTACTACAAGCATAGCTGTCATACCGTCTGCTCAGTGGGGATGGCCTGAGGACAGGGAGGAGGAGGATGAGGAGGAGGAGGACAGCATGGTCATGGTTAGCAGTCTGACACGCATAGCTGACATTATGTTGCACTGCGTTTCACGTGACCCTCGCATTCTAAAAATTTTTGGTGACACTCATTACTGGTTGGTGACACTTTTAGACCCACGCTTCAAGGAGAACTTTCAATCTCTTCTGCCAGAGGCAGAGAGGTGTACTAAAATGTTGCAGTACCAGAGGGCCCTTGTAGCGGAATTACTTAGAAAATTCCCATGTGAGAATGCTGGCAGCAGACATCAGAGTTTGTTGTACAACCAAGGAGTCCAATCGAGAGAGACTGAAGTAAAACCAAGCTCAGGCAGGGGAACAATGGCAAAGTTCTGGGATGGTTTTCTCAGACCATCCCATCGTGCTGGCACAGAAGCAAGGGGTGGTGTTACAAGAAGTGCAATGTTTGGGAACATGCTGAGGGAGTACCTTGCAGATCGTACAAATGTCCTCCGTGATTCCTCTGTGCCTTTTAATTATTGGGTATCCAAGCTGAACATGTGGCATGAAGTGGCTCTCTACGCCTTGGAGGTCCTGGCGTGCCCTGCTGCTAGCGTTCTGTCAGAGTGGGTTTTTAGTGCCGCTGGTGGAATTATAAGAGATAAGCGCATCCGCCTGTCAACTGAAAATGCTCACAGGCTGACTCTTATAAAAATGAACAAGGGCTGGACTGGGAAAGATTTCTGCACACCACCAAGTGAAAACAGCGAAACATAACCTCTAATACATTCTCTTTTTTTGGAAGGTGTATTCTCATGCACCTCTTCACAACCACACATGGGTATACGCTTCAAGATTTGGTCTGTTTGTTGTTATCCTCCTCCTTATCCTCAACCTCATCATTCACAACCAGTAGAACACCAGGGTGAACGGATTATGTGATGCCACACTCACAATTTTTTTGTGCAAGGATGCTTTTATGATGCCCGTTACTAATTGGAAACCAAAACAAATGTTACTCCCACAAGGGGAAATGTCATAAAAAAGAGATGTACGTCTATTTTTCCCATTTATTCTTATATTTTCCATTTTCCCTATCTCTGGACAGTCCTCTCATGAGGTAGTGTATACCTCTACAATAGAAAATTATTCAAAGACTTTCATATATATTTTTATTTATAGCCCTGTCTCTGAGCTGTTGCTAGGGACAAACATATCTCGTTGGACACATTCTGGCTTCAAATCTATGAACCTGTGTTCGCCCCTTCCTTTTGTTATTTACTTTCATCGGTGGATTCACATTTTTTATTTATTTGTTTGATTTCATTATGATTTATCTTTATGTCTCCTCATTCTCTACCACTAGACCACCAGGCTTAACATCTTCTGTGCCGCTACAGACTGTCCATTTTTTGGCAAGGGTGTTTATGATGCCCATAGTATATCTTTAAAAAAATGCATCCCCCTTGTGGAAATGTTTGTCAGCCCATGCACTGTATGTATGGGCATTACAAGTCTAGGAGACACACTCCTTTACATTGGGCCTAGTTTTTAAGGAGGCCTTCAGCAATGTCTCCTTATTCTCCACCAGTAGATCACCACGCTTAACGTGTTCTGTGATGCTACAGGCAGAACAATTTTTGCCAAGCCTGTCTATGATGTCCATAAAAGATTTTTAAAAAGGTACCCCCCCATGGTGAAATGTTTCTCAGCCCATGCACTTCGTGTATGGTCGTTACAAGCCTAGTAGACCTGCTCCTTATCATTGGGCCTAGTTCTTAATGAAGCCTTCCTCCACCTCTCATCATTTTCCACCACTAGATCACCAAGGTTTACGTGTTCCGTGTTGCTACAGACAGCCAATTTTTTAGCAAGGGTGTCTATGATGCCCAGAGTATATTTTTAAAAAATTTACCCCCCTTGGGGAAATGTTTGTCAGCCCATGCACTGCATGTATGGGCATTACAAGTCTAGGAGACACACTTCTTTACATTGGGCCTAATTTTTAATGAGGCCTTCAGCAATGTCTCCTCATTCTCCACCACTAGATCACCAGGCTTAACGTCTTCTGTGCTGCTACAGACAGTCAATTTTTGGCAAGGGTGTCTATGATGCCCAAAGTATATTTTTAAAACATTTATCCCCCCCCCCCCCCCCCATGGGGAAATGTTTGTCAGCCCATATACTTACTGTTTGGGCATTACAACTCTAGGAGACACACTACTTAACATTGGGCCTAGTTTTAAATAATGACATCCTCCACATATCATTCTCCGCCACTAGAACACCATGGTGAACGTGTTCTGTGCTGCTGCAGCCATTCAATTTTTGGCCAAGGGCGTCTATGATCCCCATAAATATTTTTTTTAAAATGTAGCCCCCATGGGGAAATGTTTGTCAGCCCATGCACTTAGTATATGGGCATTAAAAGTGTAGGAGACACACTCCTTTGTAATGAGACACTCCTCCATGTTTCTTCCAAAGGGGATTGGGGTGCTTGCAAATTTTGGTCAAGGCGGAACTTGCATTCAATGCATAATGAAACAGTATGGCAGGACCAACTGACGAATGTGAAGTGGGTTTTCCTGTGGCCATCCAGTACCTGGATTCAAAGGCTTATTGGGGTGCATATGACGTGATAGCAGGGCAGGCCTTGCAGGTAATACTTAAGAAAACAGTATGGCAAGACCAACTGAAGAATGTGAAGTGGATCTTCCTGTAGCCATCCAGTACCTGGGTTCAAAGGCTTATTGGGGTGCATATAACTTGATAGCAGGGCAGACCTTGCATTGAATGCAACATTTTTTCAGGGAGCCCTCCCGTACCTCTCGTGAAATGGGAAATTGGGGTGCGTTTTAATTGTTGGCAGCCCAGCCACTCACTTCATAGGCAATAACAGCATAGGAGACCCACTGTTTAATAATGGCCCTTTAAGAATATTAATGCCGCCTGATGCCCCTCTAAAAATTGGCTTTGAGACTTTAAGACTGAGTCCCTCTTTCATAAGTGAAACAAGATATGTCTCCTTATGTGTCACACACCACATGGCCAGCTAGGGTTGTTAAATGTTACAATGACATTTCCCAGTGAATGCATTTGTATTGGTTGAAAGTAATGTTAAAGGTGAAACGCATAATAAAGGCTGCGTGTGAACACAGCCCAAGTGGTGGAGGAACATTTAGGTTTGGGGTTAATTATTTTGCCTTAAATACAAGTCATTACCCTGGAAAGGGTGTACCTTAACATATTTCCTAGCAAAATCCATTTTGGTTTAGTTTTTGTATGTTTTTTGGTGCACCTGTAAAAATGGCGTGAAACTCTGACAACATTGCTTACAGCTGCAACCTTGGAGTCAGAAATGCTTCCAGGGGCGATCCCCATGATGTTCCCATGTCATTTGAGCAGTGTTTCCATCATTTTCAGACGTTTTTAGACCTTAAAAGAACCCCCACGGGGGATCACGGTAAAAATACTCAGGTCTCCCATATAGTTACATTGGGCTCGTTGCTCGGGTCGAGTACCCAAGTATTCCAATTTGCTCGACCCGAGCAACGAGCACCCGAACATTTTAGTGCTCGCTCATCACTAGTCTTCACCATTCTCCTGATACTTGTACTATTTTGTGTGATTTTTGTCAACTGTTTTAATATGTTTAATGAAATTTATATTTTTTATATTAATCTTATACCTTGTTGGGGTTTATAGGTTCCATTTCTTGGTCTTTGAATTTTTTCCCATTCTATTTGGGAGCTTCCCCCACAGACTATGGTTCTTACTTATATCCATGGTTGTGGCATATATTATATGTCCTATATCGCCAGAACATTTGTGTACTTAGCATCTTCTTCTGACGTGTTTCCTCCCTCTTTTGGTCATTCAGGGTTTTATCAGAGAATTCCTTCAATCAGGACAAGAAACAGAGACTATAAGCCGTACTGCAATGAGGGTAACAGCTCACAGACTCAGGCAATATGCTCTCACATAGCCCCCCTACATACAGTATGAGACACCACATAGCTATCTATATATAGTATAAGCCCCACATAGCTTCCTAAATATAGTATAAGCCCCATATACCTACCTAGATACAGTATGAGTACTGACAACACCCTATACACATTTCAATCCCCACATCGCTCAATATATACAGTATGAGCCAACATATAGCCTCGTATATACAGTATGAGCCCCCACATAGCCTCCTACATACATGATGTGCCCCACCTATCCTCCTATAAGCAGTAAGAGCCCAAACATAGCCTCCTATATACAGTATGAGCCTGAACATAGCCTCCTATATTCAGTATGTGTCTGCAAATAGCCCTCTATCTGCAGTATGAGCTCCCACATAGCCTCATGTATACAGTGTGAGCCCCATATAGCCTCCTGTATACAGTATGAGTCCACAAATAGCATCCTATATACAGCGTAAGCCACTATATAGCCTCCTGTATATAGTGTGAGCCCGACATAGCCTCCTATATACAGTATGAGCCCGCACATAGCCTCCTATTTACAGTATGAGCCCGCACATAGCCTCCTATATACAGTATGAGCCCGCACATAGCCTCCTATATACAGTATGAGCTTGCACGTACCCTCTGTAAGGTTTTACTAACTCAGCTGCGGTTGAGGTAAGCACAGCAAGCGGTTTTCATAACAAATGTCCAGTCAGGTTTATTAGCTTCAAAAACCTGCTTAAGCATAAGCAAACAAAAGATAGCCTTCTTCGGCACAAAATGAAAACAAGCAGAAAATAAACAGTCCATATAGAACTGCATGTACGCCGGCTCAGGTCAGTGTCTTTAGCAAACACACTGGAGACCTTCACACCTCCAGTCACAGACACTGAATGAGACATTCGGTCTAAGATTTATCTGCCAAACCACGCCGCTGGGGTGAGGATATGTGAGCAGTCATTCCCACCCATCTCTTTTGACTGCTCACCCCAAGGGCGTGGTTTGGCGAATAAAATCGAGACCGAGTGTCTCATTCAGTGTCTGTGACTGGAGGTGTGTAGGCCCTGGAATGGCCTAATAACTACTA